>NC_084742.1:38077072-38377072 GCF_033978785.1 Entelurus aequoreus | reverse complement strand
TTCCGGCTGGCAAGGAGTCAAACTGTGAACGCCAAAGACGGACGGAAGGAAACTTTCAAACACATTTTCCCTTTATTGGCATGGTGAGGCGAATGAGAATTTCACATTAAAAAAAAACAAAAAAACATGAAAATTGACAAGAAAAGTGGAACAAGAAAAGGTAGAACCACAAAAGGCATTGGTAAGAACTTGGCAGAAGGCAACGTGGATAAAACACACACATCTCTTAACACACGCACACGCACACAAGCACACGCACACAAACATATTGTCCTTCCCAAACAAAACATGGACACCAAAGCAGTGACTTAGTCCTCAAAAGTTCTCAATAGTACAAATTAGAATCTTGATATTGCTACTCTACACCATTTACAAAGCTGTTTTTTATTTATTATTAATACATTTATTTAAAGCCAAATCTACACAATGGGTCACAATACCCATAAACACTATACAAGATATCAACAAAAACAACACAAGAACGTTTTCTTCCTCTTTTTTTTTTAACGTTCTTACGTCTGACGGGAGCCTCGTTACTTTCTGAAATGGGATATTTAAGTTTTTTTTATGACCCACTTTGAAGGGTCTTAAAGCAGGGGTGAAGAGCTACCATTGGTTGCAAATTTTTTAGCATTGTTACTTTTTGGGACAGTTTTTGGAAATTGCATGATGGGGCCAGATTAAATGCACAATCATACTATATTTGGCCCGAGTTTAGTAGCTTCCTCACCCCTGACTTTAAAGGGAACAGCAATGTGGTCTTAAACAAGAAAACAAATACATAAAATTAAAAAAAATCAGCGCTTAAAATACACTTCTGAAAAATAATTATTGCTTATGTTATATATATATATATATATATATATATATATATATATATATATATATATATATATATATATATATATATATATATATATATATATATACATATATATATATATATATATATATATATATATATATACAGTGTATATATATATTCCCCCATTTTTATTATTACCGTGAATGATATTACTAATATTTCTATTATTGTACATCAAATACTTTGTAAAAAATTCAAGAAAGAAAATTGTAAACTTTTGTTTGGCATTCACAGAATCAAACGCGAACAGAGCAATGTGGAAAAAGTCCTGCAAGAAAAAAATAAAAAATATTTATTGCTCTTAAGTAAAAGAAGAAGAAACCAAACTGGCACCAAAATGAGACTTGATTGTTCCAGAAAAAAGGCATAGAAGGTTATATTATTCCCCCCCCCCACCACCGCCTTCTGTTTGTTTATTGTACACCCTGTCTCGTAATTTTCTTTTGAATAAAATTACAAATAAATAATGACCAACGGCAGCCATAAATATTGCTGATTCCAAAATAAATACATAAAATAAATAGTCCGCTTGCTCTCCCTGTTGAATCAATGAGAAACGTATCAAATAAATTGCATATATGTGTTGTACACAGTATATAAACACAATATAATCGTGATTGCTTTGTGTTTTTATAGAAAAAAAAATCATTTAAAAAAAATGGGGTATTTTTTCTTTAAGCATGATGAAAAGCACAAACTGAACAATTGTTCACGTGCGCCCTCAGAAATGAGCAGCGTGTTCATCTGTTTTGTTGCCTTTTTTGTTTACAATCATCATATGTCTCAACATCAAAAATCCTGTTTGACAGGAGCGCACTGTTATTTTTTTTTAGGATCTACTGCAAAAAGTCAAGAATCTTCTGTGACAAGATGTTGCTTCTGTTTTTAGGACCTACTGCAAAAAGTTCAAGATCCTCTATGTGACAGGTGTTCTCTGACTAGCAGTAGGGGCTTAAAACCAGTGCAGGATCTCTATACGATAGGAGTGGTCTGTTGTTTTTAAGGACGTTTTGCAAAAACGCTGGTCAAAGAGCCTCTATATGACAAGAGCGGTATGACTAGTGCTCTAGTCATACCATGTGACTACAACCCTCGAGTTAGGAGCAATATGCCAAATTAACCGCTCCACACTCTATGCCAATGATGTGTGCACACTCTATCTCTTTTTATCCTCCTGATCGTTGTGCACATGTGTGCAAATTTGTACAAAATTGCAAAGGTGAGGTCACCAAGTATTGAATTGGGTACTGGTACTGGCCTGGTGTCCAATATCATCTATTCAGTTCTTCTGTTCTGTATTTTGACTTGCCTTATCTTATTGGAAAACATTATCATGGTTTCTATTATTACTGCTGTATTGTTGAATGTGCTCAAAAAGTAGTGTGAAAAAATATTTTGGTGGTTTTTGAGCTGCAATACTCGCCAACGAGATATCTGTTTAGTGTCCAAAGGAGCCATATGCTCTTGGGGTGCAGAGGAGGAGAGGGAGGGGTTTTGTTCCCCCCCTTATCTCAAAACACTTTGGTAGGTTATGTCCCATTCTTGACTTGAGGGAGCAAAACAAATACCTCTGGGTATTCAACTTCCAAATTTTCAAAGTGAAGTCCTTGTTTCAGGTCATTTCGGAGCTGTGACTGGTTCAAAACAGTGGACTTTGCGACGCTTATTTCCACAAAGCTATACAACCGAACCATCACTGCTACCAGCAATTTGCTTTTACGGTATGGCGTATGAGTACGACGTCCTTCCATTTGGTCTCTCGCTGTCACCACGGATCTTCCCAAAGTAAACTGTATGTTCCTACTAGTGGGATGATTGGCTTGTGTGTGACTCATCTTTGAGCCTGGCCAAAAAACAATAAAGCTATGTTTGCACACCTCACTTAACTTGGCCTGCATGTAAGGAAGATCCAGGGTTACCAGGCAGATCAGCCAAGTTTCTGGGGCTTCATCTGGACTACTGCATAACGAGAGCCTGTTTGATACGCATACGAGCATCTGCAATCATAGAATTGTCGTGTTCAGTGCAATGTCGGCTTAGCAGTACCAGAGACTGAGGTTGCTGAACACACGCCTATTTTCTTTCCAAAAGACAAGAGAAGACTGTCTTGCGAGAGCCTCTAAATCCTTGCATGGTGGGAAAGCTTGAGAGCTGTTGAATCCAGTGAAGGGGTTCCCCTGGATCTAGGGGGATCCAAGGTGGCTAGTACCACAGACACCTCCAAAACAAGCTGGGGCACTGTCTTGAAAGGAAGATCTGCTTGAGGCATTTGGGACCTTGTGCGTCATGCATGGCAGATTAACCTCCTCAAGATTGGGGTAATTTATTTCACCCTGCCACCCTTCCTCGCAGGGGTGAGGGACAGGCTGGTGATGGTGAGGCAGGATACGACAGCTGTGGTGTCCTACATCAATCATAAATGTGGAATGAAAACGTAAAACTTGCATGCTAGTGCAAAGACCCTGATTCTGTGGACTTAGACCAGGGCTATGCTGATCAGCTCTCAAGAGGAGCTCCTTTCTAGAATGGTAACTTTGGCCATAAGTGATCAGACAGATTTGGGGTCACTTCGGTCAGGCCACAGTCCACTTTTTTGCTACAGAGGATTATCCACATTGTCCTCTGTGGTTCTCAATGCCCGGCCGACCATGACCTTTGGAAAATTATGCTCTAAGCTTTCCATAGAACTAAGTGACCATCTATGCATTCTAACAACTCCCCCTCTTCCTGGCCTTGTTTGGCAGAGTGAGGTTGTCTCAGACCAGGTGCTCTCAGAACTGACCACAGATGCCTTGGATGGCCGAGACCCACATGATGCTGGATGGGCAACCGTGGCGTGGGCCAATCAAGCCAGACTTACTTTCACAGGGACAGGGCAAGCTATGGCATCCTGAGTCGAAGTCCTGAAGCTTTATGTGGACAGTGTTGGCAGTCTCTGGGGTTGAGTATCAATGATATTGACACCATGCAGGCCTCATGAGTCATTCCACTCAGCATATTTATTGTGTAGGATGGAGGATATTTAGTGAGGGTGTCGGGAAAACGGTGGCAACCCTGTACCCTGTGATTTACTTGTGGTGCTGTTCTTCAACACCTTTTGGAACAAGGGTAGTCAGAGTCCACCATCAGGGGTTATCTCTCAACTAATCCCACAGTTAAAGGTCGGTGAGATGAATTGACACCTGGGGAACATCCTTTTGCAAAACCTGTGCCTGAATGGTTTAAGCAGGTAATGCCCTGCAAAGAGGCTTTTGCTCCTGTCTTGGGTTCATTAGTGGGTCCTGAGGGCACTTTGTCTGCATCCGTTTGAGCTCTTACCCCATTTGGATATTTGTCTCCTTAGTCTGAGTATTACGTTTCTAATTGCTATTGCATTAGTTGCGAGAGTGAGCAAGCTGGTTGCTCTCTCTGTTAGTACAGGATGTGTTCAGTTTGGGGATGGGACAAGGTAGTGTTTCTTCTAACAAACCCTGCATTCCATCCCGAAGTGTTGCAGAAGAACACATGGCCAAGCTGAAATCTCATTATCCACCGCCATATTAGTCTGAGGAAACAAAAAGGCTACAATATGTGTCCTGTGAGGGCCATGAAGGCACATATAGCCAAAGCACACTGCCATTGTACAGTTGATAACCTGTTGTGCTTTTAAATGGTAGAGCAACGTTGTGCAGACTTGTTGGCAAGCAACGCCTATCCAACTGGATAGTTGACCTCATCTATCTTATCTTTGCTCAAGCAAGACAGACTCCCTCATCATGAGTGGTTTCCCACTCTACACGTGGCATGTGGCCGAATCTTGGCCCCTGTTGAGAAGTGCACACTTGGAGGATGTCTGTAGTAGTGCTGGTTGGGCATCGACCTCAACCTTCCCCAGATTTCATGGGCTGAATCTGCCTGAATCCTCCATCCCCTCCACTGTTCTCTGGGCTGTGATGGATGAATGGTACCTAATGGTAATATTAAACTTAACTTTAAAGGAGTCCTATCATGTTCTGGTGTATTTTGTTTTCCATATGTTTATTACCCAAGAAACAAGTTTATATTCATGGGTTATACTGAAGCTTTACAATTTGATATTCTCTTGTCACACCGTTACAGGTTCACTGAAATGAAAAAGACAATTGTTTACGTATGTAAACACGGTCCTATGAATAAAAGTGAATCTGTAACCATCCAGGTTACTTTTATGTTCAATTGGTTAGGGTTCGCCCAGTTGATAGAAAAAGGATGAATGTGTGCACACACATCATTCATATATACTGTAGTGTTGCTTAATTTGGCATAATGCTCCTGATCCCAGGGTTGTAATCACATGGTTACATGTTGATGTTTGTTCCTAGAAGTGTGTGTGTATATACATATATATATGTATATATGTATATGTAAACAATCAGTAGGTCCTTAGAAATAGCAGTGCACTCCTGGTATATAAAGGATTGTTGACTGACGTTTTTGCAGTAGGTCCTTAAAAACAACAAATACCTTCTACAGTATGTGACAGGAGTGCTCTGCTGTTTAAAGGACCTACAGGCGCAAATGTAGGCAAAACATATATTTTAGTTGTGTCATTACTATAGACCGACATTCTGAATTAAGAACAAATTGACCCCCACATTTGTTTTTTCTTCTTTAAAAAAAGGCTGCGTTTTACAGTGCATAGCTGTAACAAATAAAAACTATTTTCTTATATATATATATATATGTACATTAAAACAAAAATAAATTTTTTTATAGTTATTTGTAAATACACAACTACCTTTTTAAAATGTAGACAATAAGAGATTTCCTTTGTTTGAAAAAAAAAAAATGTAACAAAGATTTTAAAGGCAAAAAAACAACATACATCTTTTTGAACAAGCGGTTTTCGCCCCCCTCACCCCAAAGGATTATGGGTTTTGTAATGCTTGGAGAAGATCGTCTTTCATCGTCCCTTTTTGCATCCTCTCAGCAGCAATTGTTCATGTAAACTTCGTAGTAGATTATTTATTCTCATAGCTCCACAGAGAGTGCACAGACTTCTTAGCGTCTCATCGTCAACGAGAGACGTTGAGGTAATCGCAAAGTCACCCCCAGCCGCCACCCCAGCCCCAGGCGGGCCACCGTAAGGAAGGAACAGAGGCAGGTAGGCAGGCGAGCAGGTTACCTTCTCAGGCTGCCCTGAGCCTCCTGCAGCAAGCTGTCGAAATCCAACAAGTCATACTTGCTTTTGGTGGAGGCCGGATCGAAGTCGTCTGAGTGGGAGTCTACAAAGGAAAAAGGTGGAATGCGCTCAGCTTATATTATTTTCTTGCAATGTATATTGTATACGGTAGGGCGGCGCGATATAGACAATATACGATATAAATGATCTAAAGTTGGTGGACGATACAGCTTTTAATACTATCATTATAACGCATGTTGATGACAAATCCTCGCAAGTTTGACAGCAACAAGCGAAAAAACACGTCCTCAACGCAATGTAGCATCCTTGCTAGCGTTAAACGTTCGTCCACAGTGCAAAGTCGCTCCTAAATCAGTAACCCTAGCCTCCATGGCGGCAAGTAAACTGTTTCTTACAAGTATAATATTCGGAGGACAAGACTAGCTAAACATGCTACTAGTGTTGTCCCGATACCAATATTTTGGTACCGGTTCCATTACCAAAATTGTTTGATACTTTTCGGTAATTTGATACTTTTCTAAATAAAAAGGACCACAAAAATTGCATAATTGGCTTTGTTTTAACAAAAAACATTTACGGTACATGAAACATATGTTTCTTATTGCAAGTTTGGCCTTAAATAAAATTAGTGAACATACAAGACAACTTGTCTTTTATTAGTAAGTAAGCAAAAAAGGCTTCTAATTTAGTCTGCTGACATATGCAGTAACATATTGTGTCATTTATCATTCTATTATTTTGTCAAAATTATTAAGGACCAGCGGTAGAAAATGAATTATTAATCTACTTGTTCATTTACTGTTAATATCTGCTTACTTCCTCTTGTAACATGTTGTATCTACACTTCTGTTAAAATGTAATAATCACTTAATCTTCTTTTTGGATGCTTTACGTTAGTTTTGGATGATACCACACATTTGGGTATCAATCCGATACCAAGTCGTTACAGGATCATACATTGGTCATATTCAAAGTCCTCATGTGTCCAGGGACCGGTAGGTTTCAGAGGCGGTATAGTACCTAATATGATTCATTAGTATCGCGGTACTATACTAATACCGGTATACCGTACAACCCTACATGCTACATTGAACACCGTAGGAGGATATGCTCATCGCAAACTTGAATGTAAACAAATATCGACAGTGACGGAACCAAGTAGTATTCAGTAGTATCAGGACAATATCTCAGTGGTTAGATCGATATTTTTTACTTACTTACTTAACAAAAAATATTTTGTTGTTTTTGTTATTGTTAACAAACTCAGAAAATACGTCCTTGGCTATAGAAGGGCTTTAAGAGCAAACAAACCAAAGGATTTGTATCAGAGCCAGTATTAGGAAATAAATAAAATATGTAATTGATATTGTTACATTGTATTGTGTTTTTGTCTGATTATAATGTTCAAAATAATAATCAAAATATGCATCATTCAATGATTTTGAACATTTTAGGTATCAGTATTGGTATCAAACAATACTGTCCCTGTGGTTACTTGGTATTGGATCGTCCAAAACTAATGTAAAGTGTCCAAACAACAGGAGAATAAATGCTTTTAACATTTTAACAGAAATATATGTGGAAACCGTGTGAACAGTGAACAAGATATTAATAGTAAATTAGCAAGTATATTAATAATCTTAATAAAATAATACAATAATATGCAACTGCATATTGTATGTTAGCAGCTAAATTAGGAGCCTTTGTAACCCATTTTGAAATCGTTATAATAGATTTTGAGCCATATTGAGCATTCCGAGTATACGGGGTGCTCGAAAATATTATACACATATTGTTATAGACTAAAGCAAAATACATTTCACACAATCAACATACTTCCTGACATCAACAATTATGGTATAAAATAGCAGCCCAGTAACAAATTGTGATGCATTTTCTTTCAAAAATGTCTATTTTTAAACTGAGACGCCTTTCGTTCTATCTTCCTGTGTCTCGTATGTCCTATTTCTCCTGATCAGGGTGATAATACATAGGCTATCTTATCTCTGCCAACAGACAGCTCCAACAAATGGAGGCCCTAGAGGGACCCCGGCCGGCAGCGCACTGAGAAATGGAACTGACCATGGCAGCCTAGGAGATAGGGGGCGTGATCTACGCTAATGCAATAGCCAGCGGCTGTATTGTGTCACGCCGCGCACCTCGAGGGGATGACCAATACCCCCCTGCTCTATTTAAAACTAATGGACAGGATGCTTGGAAAACAACAGCAACACTCACAAAAATAGACTACCAGACAACACGATCAGAATAACGTCAGCTCGCTAAAATACAAACTCATTAAAACTACAAATGGATGGTTGGCATTATCTACAGTCGTAAATGATGTTATACCTTAAAACACAAGCAAAACGTTCATGCAAGTCCAAGATACACGACAGTACATGGCAAGGCTGCTCGGCTGTTTTTAAGGACGTACTGCAGAAGCACTAGTCAAAAATCCTCTTTATTACAGGGCGGCCTGCTGTTTTTGAGAACCTGGTAGTTAAATATTTTCTAAATTCAGGGGGGAGTGGGGGCACTGCTGTTTTGGATAACTTACTGCAAACAAAGACTAGCCTAAGATCCTCTATATCAGGCCTGGGCAATTATTTTGACTCGGAGGGCACATTTAGAGAAAAACATGTGTCTGGGGGCCGGTATAACTATTTTTAGAAACACGAATACAAAACCTCACAATAATGTCTGATTGAATGCTAAACACGTTATGACAGACCGCCTTAAAAAACGGAATAGAATTAAAACATTTTTTTACTGAATGAGACACCCAGAATGTACATGAAAATAAAGAATGTGGGATTTAAATTATTAACTATGAACGATAAAACACTGAATATTGACAACATATGAACGTCGCACCCCCTCTCGATCGACATATTTTGCAATAAAGCGGAACGCAACAAAAATGCAACAAACAAGGAAATATGAACGCTAAGGGTAAAAAAAAAACCCACCTCCAATCTGATATATCACTAAGCTTTAGAACTTCTTGTAAAAATCTCCTTCCTTGTCTGTCCCTGACACCCACATTTCAGGCTGGCGGATCTGGAACCATTCAGTGGAAACGCTCCCCACCCACAGCGCTTGGTGCCCCGTCTGAGCTGCTGTGACGTAGATTACCATAGTAACTAAATAGATTACCATAGTAACTAATTAGATTACCATAGTAACTAGTATATCATGCAAAAGCGCAGAATCCAACCATCGAAATACTTTGTATAGTTCGAGACTCACGGTCATTTGAAAACATCACTGCACATCATAATGGCAGCTACAGTTTCCATCTTAAATATCTAAAAAAAATATTTGGGAATGTCCGGCGGGCCAGATTGAAAAGCTTAACGGGCCGCATGTGGCCCCCAGGCCTTAATTTGCCCCATGTCTGGTCTATATGATCAGAGCCCTCTGCTGTTTTTAAGGACGTACTGCAAAAATTCAAGTCAATCGTCCTCTATATGACTACTCTTTTAAGACAAACACTTGTCAAAGATCCTCTACATCACTAGGACAGGTCTGCAATAAAGCGAGTAAAATATTCTCTATATAAGTGGTTCTCAAATGGGGGTACGCGTACCCCTGGGGGTACTTGAAGGTATGCCAAGGGGTACGTGAGATTTTTTTTAAATATTCTAAAAATAGCAACAATTCACAAATCCTTTATAAATATATTTATTGAATAATACTTCAACAAAATATGAATGTAAGTTCATAAACTGAACTGAACATCAAATCAAGTAGGCTATTCCATTCATTACCATAAACCCAGAGTTCCCCCCATGCCATGATGGTTTGACCCTCACTAAAATGTCTGTCAAAAAGAACTGTGAAAATAAATGCAACAATGCAATATTCAATGTTGACAGCTAGATTTTTTTTGGAAATGTTCCATAAATATTGATGTTAAAGATTTATTTTTTTGTGAAGAAATGTTTAGAATTAAGTTCATGAATCCAGATGGATCTCTATTACAATCCCCAAAGAGGGCACTTTAAGTTGATTACTTCTATGTGTAAAAATCTTTATTTATAATTGAATCACTTATTTATTTTTCAACAAGTTTTTAGTTGTTTTTATATATTTTTTTCCAAATAGTTCAAGAAAGACCACTACAAATGAGCAATATTTTGCACTGTTATACAATGTAATGAATCAGAAACTGATGACATAGTGCTGTATTTTACTTCTTTATCTCTTTTTTTCAACCAAAAATGCTTTTCTCTGATTAGGGGGTACTTGAATCAAAAAAATGTTCACAGGGGGTACATCACTGAAAAAAGGTTGAGAACCACTGCTCTATATGATAGACGCACTGTGCAAAACCACTAGATATATTTCAACTGGCTCCTATAGCTACGACTACAGAAGCTCTGTGGTCTCAAAGTCACCTCTGAACTCCAGCTGATCTTTGCAGATGCCCGGTGGACACATCCATGTTGCCAACAACATTTTGCATCACTTAGTCGCGCCTTTATTTCCTCTGTGTTACCTCATCACCAGACCAAATATAACAATACTGCATTCGGGGGATTGCTATTGTGAGTGGGGGGGGGTTCTTGGTCAAAAACACAGCCGTACTTACCCAAGTCAGTGTAATGAGATTTGCCCAACTGCTTTTGTCCGCCGAAGCATAGCTCGAGGCGGGGCTCGTCAGACTGGCGCAAGGTGTGTCCGTTGTCGAGGGCAGTGAGGGCGTCACACGTGTAGCGGTATGTGATGAAGCCAAAATTGTCCCTGGGCAAGGAGAGACGAGGGAAATGTTTGATTTGATCATTTAAACCTAATGTACAACAATCAAAAGGACACAAAAGACGATGAATGAAGTGTCTCTCTTACTGAATCGACTCAAATATAAGACAGCAGGAAGAACTTAACAAGCCTTACTTCACAAGTCAAATTGCAATATTTTGTTTTTAAACGGGAAAACAACATTTTAAGTCTCAGTTTTGACCCAAATATAAGACAGCCTTGTCTATTTCAATGCAAAAGACAATCAATAAGCGCCCTTCGTTAATAATACTGTATTACTCCAAATATAAGACAATAGGACAAACTTCTCATGGCAGAAGTCAAAATCAGCCCTTTTGTTCTTAAACGGAGGAAAACATTTTAAGATTACAGTTTTTACCCAAACAGTTATTGGGGAAAAAATAATTTAAACTACAGACAGTGATTCTCAAATTGTGGTACACGGGTTCCATCTAGTGGTACGCCAAATAATCACTTAATTAAATAATCAAACACACTGTTACTGTTCAAACTGTGTTATGCTACAGTGGACAAAAATATTAAATACATTTTTTTAAATATAACATCTGCCTTCTTTTAATTAATATTTAGGCCTACTACGCTACACTGCAAAAAGTCAGTGTTCAAAAACAAGAAAAAAAAATACAAAAATTAGGGGTATTTTATTTGAACTAAGCAAAATTATCTGCCAATAGAACAAGAAAATTTGGCTTGTCAAGACTTTACAAAACAAGTAAAATTAGCTAACCTCAATGAACCCAAAAATACCTTCAAATAAGTTTATTCTCACTAATAACAACTGTACTACTATATGAGTATGTATTTTCTATTGTTTCATTGAAAATATAACAGCAAAGTCCATTTGGCTGTCATCTGTTTTAATTATGAGACACAATTGTGTCAAAGTCATGATTTTTTTTTCCATGCTTGAAATAAGAAATTGTTACTTTAAAAAAGTAGTTTTATACTTGTGAGTGTTGATGACACAGCTTTGCAACAGTTGAAATTTTAGTTTCGAGCATGTTTTACTCAATATAAGTCATAAAATCTCAGCAACAAGCTGTAATATCTTACTGAAATAATTTAGGACCAAAACACGTATAATCTGCTTAGTGAGAAGAATTATCTTATCAGACCGAAAATGAGCAAATATCACCCTTATTTGAGATATTCAATCTTACTTAGATTTCAGTTTTTGCAGTGTACCGTATTTTAATGTCGGTCATAATGGTACTTGGGGAGCCAAGTGTTTTCTGAGGTGGTACTTGGTGAAAAAAGTTTGAGAACCACTGAAATAGACACAACTAATCGTTTATTTAAAATGTCAGTGACATAACTGGTAGGTTGTGATAACAATGATTTATTTAATGACTATGCTTCATTTGACCATGTATCCATTCATCCATCCATTTTTTACCGTTTGTCCCTCTAGTCGCCGCCTCATCGCAGGGCCAACACAGAGACAACATTCACACACTTGGGCACATTTAGGTGCATGTCTTTGGAGGATTATTTAAACATTGAGTATGAGTGACAAAAAGAGAAGTCATTTGAAGCCAAAATGCAATATTTAGCTTTTAAATGGAAGAAACAAATGTTAATTTTATTGTTTTGACCCAAATACTGTATATGACCAACCTTAAAGGCCTACTGAAACCCACTACTACCGACCACGCAGTCTGATTGTTTATATATCAATGATGAAATCTTAACATTGCAACACATGCCAATATGGCCGGGTTAACTTATAAAGTGCAATTTTAAATTTCCCGCGAAACTTACGGTTGAAAACGTCTATGTATGATGACGTATGCGCGTGACGTCAATGGTTGAAACGGAAGTATTCGGACACATTGTATCCAATACAAAAAGCTCGATTTTCATCGCAAAATTCCACAGTATTCTGGACATCTGTGTTGGTGAATCTTTTGCAATTTGTTTAATGAACAATGAAGACTGCAAAGAAGAAAGCTGTAGGTGGGATCGGTGTATTAGCGGCTGGCTGCAGCAACACAACCAGGAGGACTTTGACTTGGATAGCAGACGCGCTATCCGACGCTAGCCGCCGACCGCATCGATGATCGGGTGAAGTCATTCGTCGCTCTGTTGATCACTGGAACGCAGGTGAGCACGGGTGTTGATGAGCAGATGAGGGCTGGCTGGCGTAGGTGGATAGGTAATGTTTTTAGCATAGCTCTGTGAGGTCCCGTAGCTAAGTTAGCTTCAATGGCGTCGTTAGCAACAGCATTGTTAAGCTTCGCCAGGCTGGAAAGCATTAACCGTGTAGTTACAGGTCCATGGTTTAAGAGTATTGTTGATTTTCTGTATCCTTCCAGTCAGGGGTTTATTTCTTTTGTTTCTATCTGCAGTTAAGCCCGATGCTATCACGTTAGCTCCGTAGCTAAAGTGCTTCGCCGATGTATTGTCGTGGGGATAAAAGTCACTGGGAAAGTCCATTTCGCGTTCTCGACTCTCATTTTCAAGAGGATATAGTATCCGAGGTGGTTTAAAATACAAATCCGTGATCCACAATAGAAAAAGGAGAAAGTGTGGAATCCAATGAGCCCTTGTACCTAAGTTACGGTCAGAGCGAAAAAAGATACGTCCTGCACTGCACTCTAGTCCTTCACTCTCACGGTCCTCATCCACAAATCTTTCATCCTCGCTCAAATTAATGGGATAATCGTCGCTTTCTCGGTCCGAATCGCTCTCGCTGCTGGTGTAAACAATGGGGAAATGTGAGGAGCCCTTCAACTTGCAACGTCACGCTACTTCCGGTACAGGCAAGGCTTTTTTTATCAGCGACCAAAAGTTGCGAACTTTATCGTCGATGTTCTCTACTAAATCCTTTCAGCAAAAATATGGCAATATCGCAAAATGATCAAGTATGACACATAGAATGGATCTGCTATCCCCGTTTAAATAAAAAAAAATCATTTCAGTAGGCCTTTAATACCAATAAAACAACCAACTGTGTGTTAGAAAATATACACATACAGTACAGGCCAAACGTTTGGACACACCTTCTCATTTCAATGTGTTTTCTTTATTTTCATGACTATTTACATTGTAGATTGTCACTGAAGGCATCAAAACCATGACACCTGTGAAGTGAAAACCCTTTTAGGTGACTACCTTTTGAAGCTCATCGAGAGAATGCCAAGAGTGTGCAAAGCAGTAATCAGAGAAAAGGGTGGCTATTTTGAAGAAACCAGAATATAAAACATGTTTTCAGTTATTTCACCTTTTTTTGTAAAGTACATAACTCCACATGTGTTCATTCATAGTTTTGATGCCTTCAGTGACAATCTACAATGTAAATAGTCATGAAAATAAAGAAAATGCATTGAATGAGAAGGTGTGTCCAAACTTTTGGCCTGTACTGTATATGTATTTATCAAAGTCGGAAATACGCAACATTGATATCAGTGTAATAAGAATTGAACAATTGCAGTTAACAAAGTGGTTGGATAATGTTGTTTTATTAATACTATTGAAATTGTGTGTGTGTGTGTGTGTCAGGAAGAAAAGCTCTGACTTGCAAGGTAAGAAGCTGTTTTTTAGCCATTTGTTGATTTGCATGCACACGCGTCTCAACCCCCGGATATAAGAAAACCCTTCTTTATACATTCTGTATATATCTAAGACAAAAATCAAAGAAAAATTGCATGTGTAAAATGTTCGAAACCATCGGGAATAAGATGCCCCCTCTTTCTTAAGACTCATGTTTGGACAAAGGGGGTCAATGATAATTGTAATTCACACTTACTTCTGGTCTATATCAGTGGTCCCCAACCTTTTTGTAGCTGGGGACCGGTCAATGGGGGGGGGGGGTTTCCCCCCATAAATAAATACAATCATGTGTGCTTACGGACTGTATCCCTGCAGACTGTATTGCTCTATATTGATATATAATGTATATATTGTGTTTTTTATGTTGATTTAATTTAAAAAATTTTAAAAAAATAAAAAATAGTTTTTTTTATTCATTTATTTTTTAATTTCTTGCGTGGCCCGGTACCAATCGGTGGTTGTGGGGCCACTGGTCTATATAGTATGTATTGGATATGCTTTGGCATTTACCAGGATTTATGTCACTACATATCGCACGCCACGATTAGATGAAAATAATAATTCATCCTACATTATTTTATGGTTCATTAAACTAAGTAGTAATATCGTAACGGCGCTTTCTTTTTCGGCTGGAGTTTAGCAGCTAATCCAATTTTGCGGAAAGTGGAAAGTTTCCGCATTCATTTTGTAGACATCGGAGCAGGCGGCGGGTCATGAAACAAGAAGGAGGCTGCAGGTCGCGGCCAGAGGGAAAGGAGGGGCCATGCAGGCAAAGAACTAGAAATGCCTACATAGGTACTTCCGGCAGACTGTGATGTCACACTGTATCGACTGTTCAAAAAAAGACTGCAAAACATGGCGTTCAAAGACGTCCAAAAGTGTGAGCAAGCTCACGCCCAAAAGCTGCTCAGTGGCCTTGTGGTTAGAAGGTCCGCCCTGAGATCGGTAGGTTGTAAGTTCAAAGCCGAGTCATACCAAAGACTATACAAATGGGACCCATTACCTCCCTGCTCTGCACTCAGCATCAAGGGTTGGAATTGGAGGTTAAATCGCCAAAATGATTCCCGAGCGCGGCCACTGTTGCTGCTCACTGCTCCCCTCACCTCCCAAGGGATGGAACAAATGGGATGGGTCAAATGCAGAGAGTAATTTCACCACACCTAGTGTGTGTGTGACTGTCAGTGGTACTTTAACTAACTTTAAATGCATGAACCTCATCATTTGATGCGTTGGCATTGTTTATCGCAAGTATCCAACATTGTAACAACATCAGAAAAGAGACAAATCTTAATAGGTCTGCTTTAAGAAAACAAACTAGTGTGTGACAGGAAGATAAGCTCTGACTCACTTGGGGCGAAGCGCACCCTGTTGGTTGGTGGGTACATACTATATCTGGACCCCCAAATGTAAGAGAACCATCCTTTTTTTAGACTTTTTGCTCAGTGCACTGCAAAAACTGAAATCTAAGTAAGATTGAATATCTCAAAAAAGGGTGATATTTGCTTATTTTCTGTCTGATAAAATAATTCTTCTCACTAAGCAGATTTTATGTTAGGGTGTTTTACTTGTTTTAAGGGTTTTGGTCCTAAATTATCTCAGTAAGATATTACAGCTTGTTGCTGAGATTTTATGACCTATATTGAGTAAAACATGCTTGAAACTAGAATATCAACTGTTGCAAAGCTGTGTCATCAACACCCACAAGTATAAAACTACTTTTTTAAAGTAATAATTTCTTATTTCAAGCATGAACAAAAAAATCATGACTTTGACACAATTGTCTCTCATAATTAAAACGGATGACAGCCAAATGGACTTTGCGGTTTTATTTTCAATGAAACAATAGAAAATATGCACTCATAAAGTAGTACAGTTGGCACAGTACAGTAAACGGACAGTTAATATTTAAACATTTCACATTTGACATTTCAAACTATTTTGAACAGAAATAGTTCATGCACATTCAGATGAATTCTTCAAAATTACAATTAAAAATGTTTTGGCCGGGGGCCGGGCTGTATATATGTGCACTAATTGACTGAAAGAGCATGCACTTGGCGCGATGATGTCATGTTATCGATGGAAAAATGCATTTTTAGACCATATGATTTGCCTGAGCGGCTAGTAGACCCCGAGAGTAACAAGCGGTTGCCTTGTTGCCTTTCCATTAAGAAAAATAAAGTAGTTTTTAGGATAAGTTTGCTGGTTTCAAGAAATTTAATGCCCAGCGCATATCATTATGTCAAGATAATGGCACTAGCATTTACTTAATTTAAGAATATTTTTCAACATCCATCCATCCATTCATTTTCTACCGCTTATTCCCATCGGGGTCACGGGGGGTGCTGGAGCCTATCTCAGCTACAATCGGGCGGAAGGCGGGGTACACCCTGGACAAGTCGCCACCTCATCGCAGTATTTTTCAACATATTGAGCAAAAAGGTCTAATTTTTTTTTTCTACCAAGAAAAGTGCACTTGTTATTAGTGAGAATATACTTATTTTAAGGTATTTTTGGGTTCATTGAGGTTAGCTAATTTTACTTGTTTTGGAAAGTCTTGACAAGCCAAATTTTCTTGTTCTATTGGCAGATGATTTTGCTTAGTTCAAATAAAATACCCCTTGTATATTTATTTATTTTTTTCTTGTTTTTGAACACTGAATTTTTGCAGTGTGGCAAAGAATGGTGTCTTTTATTTGGGTCAAAACAGTCTTTCTGTATTCCAAAAATCTCCCTTACCCATCGTCTCTCAAGTTGATGGCACATTCCTCAATCTCGCCAAAGAACTCAAAGCGGCGCTTCAGCTCGGCGCGGGTGCAGTCGGACCTCAGTCGTCTCACGTACACCACTCGTCTCTCATCCTGAAAAAGACACCAGATTAAAACCGTAGCCATTTTTTCCACCCCGTCTCATGGACTCGCCTGGGCCCGCTACCCGCGGACGTCTTCCGTGATCGGTCGGCCTGCTCGGCGAAATCTGATGGACGGAAGCGCCTGCGGTCTTCCGCGAGGCGCTACAATCCTTCTACCTCTTGGGACAACATGCCAACCAGGGGCGGGGCACTGATTTTTATCAAATGATGTGACGTCTTCCTCCCGGTCTAAAAATAAAGCTTTGAGGTGACTCAGCGACACACTTTTAGCAAAATCTTAGCCTTTTTTAAAGGGATCCAGGGGGTATTACTTTAACCTCAATAGCACAATATAGAATAATTAAGCAACATTCACTAATCATTTTCTAAAGCCTTGAGGTATATCATTTACTTATTCCAGATGGTAAGTGCCGCCTTGACAGTTCTGCTGACATATGCAAACGAGGTGTCACCTATGACCCCCAGAAACTTTTTTATACTCCATGCTTCTGTTTTCAAGGACCTACCACAAAAATCATTTTTTAAAGATCCTCAATACGAATTACTAATAAGGACCCGTTGTAAATTGCTAGTCAAAGATTCTATATGTAAGAAAAGCTCTGATCGTTTTAGGTATGCAAATGAGCCTAGTAAATATAAATTATTTGCAGATTTCTACCCTCTCTTTTTTAGGCTTCTGTCCAGAGTTGTGGACAAGGGAACGCTGAACGAGGACTTTTACTTGCTGACAACTGATAAATAGGCAAAATCTTATTTGACTGCCCCCCTGAGGGCTGCCTGTGAGTGGGAGAGAGAGAGAGAGGCAGCCAGACGGAGGACAGAGACAATTTCTCCCGTCTCACAAGTCTTTGTTTGACAGTGTCGGTGCTAATTGTTTGTCTGCGCGCCGGGCCAAGTTTCAACGAGGACGGAATCGTTTCATGCGGTCCCAATATGGACGGGCTGGGTCGTAGAGGCGTTGGGTAAGAATGGCAGCATCAGCACTAACGGAGGACCGGCTGCAAACAATTCTAGCCAAATATTTCCTATGGGACGGGAGCGGCGATGGGCAAGCTACTTGCAAAATGTGGATAAACTAAGCTACAAGTTACTCTGGATTAGAGATGTCCGATAATGGCTTTTTTGCCAATATCCGATATTCCGATATTGTCCAAATCTTAATAGCCGATACCGATATCAACCGATACCGATATATACAGACGTGGAATTAACACATTATTATGCCTAATTCTGTTGTGATGCCCCTCTGGATGCATTAAACAAGGGGTGTCCAAAGTGCGGCCCGGGGGCCATTTGCGGCCTGCAGCTAATTGTTTACCGGCCTGCCACACATTCTGGAAATGCTATTGCAAAAAATAAAAATGAACATTAAAAAAAGTGGAATGAGGTGAAATCTAACGAGAAAAAGTTGCAATGTTGACACAAAGCTGCCATGCAGGCTGTTTTTTTTTTCTTTTGTCTTTCTTTCCTTTTCTTTTTTTGCCACTGCTCAAAAAAAAAAAAAAGACAAAAAATCCATGTTATAATTAATTATTTTCAAAGCTCCAATTAGTTCAAATGTTTCACTTTAAAAGGTTTTATGTGGTAAATATTGCATATAGTGTGTAGTTGCCATATAAAAACAAAGTTTTATTTGACAAAAGAGCATAATACAAACAAAATAATAGTTCAAACGTAAAATCGACAGATGTATCTGAAGTTGATTTCGTAACTTAAGTGATGAAAGTAAAAAAAAAAAAACGAATAAAAACGTATCACTTTATGAGTGGGGCACCTTTTGGATCCCAAATATATTTAGTGGTATTTTATTTATCTTTTCACTGTGATGACTCAAAAATATTAAATAATTAAAATCAATGGTGTCCTGCATTATTTATATTTTAGGGCTCTAATTACTAAATATTGCATATTTCAGTTTTACTATAAAAAAAAAGTTGTTTTTGACAGAAAGCCATAAAACCTTTTTTTTTTTTTTAAAGTTATTATAGAGATTTACTGTAAGCGTTAATTAAAAAAAAAAATACAAACATTTTAATAACTGAGACCCTTTATGGTCCCCGGGACCCCTAAAGGTGAAATAAATACAAAAAATCCATATATTTTGTTATGGTTTGAAATGAAAAATATCAAAATGGCCCCCACATGCTTTAATTTTTCCGTTTGCGGCCCTCAGTGGAAAAAGTTTGGACACCCCTGCATTAAACAGTGTAACAAGGTTTTCCAAAATAAGAGAACAACTTCAACTCAAGTTATGGAAAAAAATGCCAACATGGCACTGCCATATTTATTATTGAAGTCACAAAGTGCATTATTTTTTTTAACATGCCTCAAAACAGCAGCTTGGAATTTGGGACATGCTCTCCCTAAGAGAGCAGTAGGAGGTTGAAGTGGGCGGGGTTAGGGGTGGCGGTGTTGAGGTGGGGCGGGGGGGAGGTAAGGATTGCGGGGGGGTGGGGGGTGTATATTGTAGCGTCCCGGAAGAGTTAGTGCTGCAAGGGATTCTGGGTATTTGTTCTGTTGTGTTTATGTTGTGTTACGGTGCAGATGTTCTCCCAAAATGTGTTTGTCATTCTTGTTTGGTGTGGGTTCACAGTGTGGCGCATATTTGTAACAGTGTTAAAGTTGTTTATACGGCTACCCTCAGCGTGACCTGTATGGCTGTTGACCAAGTATGCTTTGCATTCACTTGTGTGTGTGAAAAGCCGTAGATATTATGTGACTGTGCCTTCAAGGTTTATTGGCGCTCTGTACTTCTCCCTACGTCCGTGTACACAGTGGCATTTAAAAAAGTCATACAGTTTACTTTTTAAAACAGATACCGATAACTTCCGTTATTACATTTTAAAGCATTTATCAGCCGATAATATCGGCAGTCCGATATTATCGGACATCCCTACTTTGGATTAATTGTAGCGAGCTACACGGCAAAAGTAGCTTGCTACATCAACACTACATGTTAAATTAACACTCATTAGCTCCACTGACCTAACCTGACTCTCGCTGAGCTCCACACAAGGATCTAGGACTTCTCGATAGGAGATGTATTTCAGAAGGCGGAGCCTTGTAAAAAAAACGGACTAAAAATAGTCATATTTTGCGGCTCCAGACATATTTATTTTTTGTATTTTTGATCCAATATGGCTCTTTCAACCTTTTGGGTTGCCGACCACTGCCCTAACCTTAGACAACCGTGAATCATCAATTGTAAACCAACCTAAAATCAGGGATTTTCTCCGTATTTTTTTGTCCCACTTTGGATTTGCAGTCCATTTTCCATCTTTGTAGCTTGTAACTTTGATGTAAGCTACCTCGTTAAACGGGACTGAAAATAGATAAGCTCCTGGAATCGCTACTGGCTCAAAAAGTAACGACGCTGTGAAATGTAGTTAAACTACGCAGCGTCGCTACTTGTAGCGAGCTACTGCCCAACACTGGACAGGAGTGTTCTGCTGTTTTTAAGAAGCAGAGGGATGCTAACCTCTTCTAATTTGACTGACACATTTTTTAACCATCATGGCGAGAGAAAATAAATCACTCACAATAGCTTTTTGGTGTTGCCTGTCCCTCTGCTCTGCCCTTTCGAACTCCCGCTTCTCATAGTCCCGGCGGTACTCCTCCCTCTTCAGTCGGTCGTGCTGATAGTCCTCGTAGCTGTCGTACCTTGGGGATGGACGGGGGACAACACATGGATGTTTTTACAGCCAAGTCCTAAAGGGACCAGCATTTGTCAGCAAAACTTCACATGCCATTACGTTGTGCACAGGAAGTGCAACATCGACTGATGAATGACTCTCAGCCTTGTCAGGTGTCATTAGGACACATGAGTGCCAAATCAGCTGGGAGCTCAGAGACGGTCTCACGCTACTTTAACCACCACTGACCCCCCCCCTAATCCCAACTCAAAATGTGGTGCTGTTTTTACTGAATTTCAAACATGATGACACAACAAATATGTTTTTAAGATACTATAGATCAAGATCAGGATTAAACACTAGTCAACGACGCTCTATGTCAGGGGTGTCCAAACTACAGTCCAGACATCACAATTTTAACAAAACCAATGTTGATGATCATGAGTTTCGCCTGGAAGTGGCTAGAGAACATCATAGAATAGAATAGAAAGTACTTTATTGATCCCTGGGGGAAATTCAGCACCACAGTTCGCTCACAATAAACAATTAACACTTAGGTATTTTCAATGTACACTACCGTTCAAAAGTTTGGGGTCACCCAAACAATTTTGTGGAATAGCCTTCATTTCTAAGAACAAGAATAGACTGTCGAGTTTCAGATGAAAGTTCTCTTTTTCTGGCCATTTTGAGCGTTTAATTGACCCCACAAATGTGATGCTCCAGAAACTCAATCTGATCAAAGGAAGGTCAGTTTTGTAGCTTCTGTAACGAGCTAAACTGTTTTCAGATGTGTGAACATGATTGCACAAGGGTTTTCTAATCATCAATTAGCCTTCTGAGCCAATGAGCAAACACATTGTACCATTAGAACACTGGAGTGATAGTTGCTGGAAATGGGCCTCTATACACCTATGTAGATATTGCACCAAAAACCAGACATTTGCAGCTAGAATAGTCATTTACCACATTAGCAATGTATAGAGTGTATTTCTTTAAAGTTAAGACTAGTTTAAAGTTATCTTCCTTGAAAAGTACAGTGCTTTTCCTTCAAAAATAAGGACATTTCAATGTGACCCCAAACTTTTGAACGGTAGTGTATATCATCAATATATATGATCCAATTAAAAAAAAAAAATTTCCCACTCTTGGTATAAATTAACTATAACCAACCAATTACCGTATTTTTCGGACTATAAATCGCAGTTTTTTTCATAGTTTGGTCGGGGGTGCGACTTATACTCAGGAGCGACTTGTGTGTGAAATGATTAACACATTACCGTAAAATATCAAATAATATTATTCAGCTCATTCACGTAAGAGACTAGACGTATAAAATTTCATGGGATTTAGCGATTAGGAGTGACAGATTGTTTGGTAAACGTATAGCATGTTCTTTATGTTATAGTTATTTGAATGAGTCTTACCTTATTATGTCACGTTAACATACCAGGCACATTCTCAGTTGGTTATTTATGCGTCATATAACGTACACTTATTCAGCCTGTTGTTCACTATTCTTTATTTATTTTAAATTGCCTTTCAAATGTCTATTCTTGGTGTTGGGTTTTATCAAATACATTTCCCCAAAAAATGCGACTTATACTCCAGTGCGACTTATATATGTTTTTTTTCCTTCTTTATAAGGGCATTTTCAGCAGGTGCGATTTATAAAAATACGGTAAGTCACCACACAGTCACACATTAAAACTTCTCCTGCTCATTGAACTTTTTGGACATTATAAAATGCGTTCATGCACTAAATATAATTTCAAAATTACAGATGTATAAATCCATTTAAGTGCATGATGGGTCATATACAAAAACACTTCCTCCACACTTTCCCATATGTGGCACATTTTAGCTGCTTGGTAATTCCGATTGATTTCAAAACTTTAAGGAGGTCGTCAGGTAAATAAACAAGGCATGAGTCGAACTTTCACATACTCTTAATATTCAACGATTTATCGTTTATACTTTATATTGTATTGTCGTCAGGGTCTGATGTGGGGGGGTGTTGTTATTCAGTCTGTTATAGCCTGCTTTAATCAATGCAAACATTTTTGTACAAATTATTGTTGTTACGTCACAATCAACGCTCTGCTGTGTGGCAAAAAAAGCGTTGTGATGTGTGTATTTCTGTATGCATATGTATGTGTGTGTGCACGTGCATCCTTGTAACAGCGTAATGGCGATTTACCCTCGAAAATATGGCTTTAACGCAGGTTGTACTGTATTCTTACATGTTTGGCACACTTCCCTCCTCAAATTGGTATTAAATTAATATGCGGACTCACAGCATTGCGATTGCAGATTACGTGTAAAAACAGCTATGTAAATCTGATCACAGAATACTGTTGGAATAAATAATACTGTATTTTCCGGATTATAAATCGCTTCCGAGTATACGTCGCACCGGCCGAAAATGCATAATAAAGAAGGAAAAAAACATATATACGTCGCACTCGAGTATAAGTCGCATTTTTGGGGGAAATTTATTTGATAAAACCCAACACCAAGAATAGACATTTGAAAGGCAATTTAAAATAAATAAAGAATAGTGAACAACAGGCTGAATAAGTGTACGTTATATGACGTACAAATAACCAACTGAGAACGTGCCTGGTATGTTAACGTAACATATTATGGTAAGAGTCATTCAAATAACTATAACATATAGAACATGCTGTACGTTTACCAAACAATCTGTCACTCCTAATCGCTAAATCCCATGAAATCTTCTTCTCGTTGTCGCCTCTGGTGTGCGCTCCGCTAGCGTCCTTTCTTTCTGCTGCTCGATTGCCGTTCTCTGCTGCATATTTCACTACGTGCGGCTTGTAATCTGCAGTATATGATTTCCTTTTCGGTGCCATTTTTGTGCAGCCCTTCTCAGTTTTTATAAGTTACCGCCAATGTAGAAATTATCCATTTTAATAGCTACGGCAGTAGCATATAGCATGTAGCAGTTAGCATCCCATGACCCACAATGCACTTCTGCCATGACCCTCCCCCGCCAAATTCTTATTGGTTGACGTGTGAGTGATGATTGCTGACATTTTGCTTCGTCTCTTCCGTGAATAAGATAAATAATATTATTTGATATTTTACGGTAATGTGTTAATAATTTCACACATACGTCGCTCCGGAGTATAAGTCGCACCCACGGCCAAACTATGAAAAAAACTGCGATTTATAATCCAAAAAATACGGTAATAATAAAAAAACAACAATATATATATATATATATATATATATATATATATATATATATATATATATATATATATATATATATATATATATATATATATATATATATATATATATATATATATATATATATATATAAGGTCAGGAAAAAACAACTCCCCTGAAGACATTATGTACTTTACAAGTGTATGTAAACTTTTGGTCACGACTGTGTGTGTATATATATATATATATATATATATATATATATATATATATATATATATATATATATATATATATATATATATAATGTATACACATATATATGTATAAACTATGTGTGAATATAAATTGTTACTTTACATGCAGTCAGCTTTTGGCCCCCAGCCAAATCTTTTAGCCCAATGCCGCCCCCAAGTCAAAAACTTTGGACACTCCTGCTCTATATAAAAGGACAGCTCTGCTGTTTTTAGCGGGCTACTGCAAAAATGCTAGTCAAATATATTTTGTGATAAGACTGCTCTGCTGTTTTAAAATATGTACTGCTTGTCAAAAGTCTGGAAAGACCTACAGAGCTCCCCTGGCCAAAAACCTTTTTTTTCACCAAATGCCACTTATAATTGGAAAAAGTGAACAAATTCACAGGTATGACTTGAACGCCTGCATTATGTTTTAGCAATACTTTTTTAGATCTGAACTTATCTTTACTTGTATTCCTATGTTTACCTAACCTCTGTTGTTATTGTGTCTATTATACTTTTTTATATATGTCAATGTTTGTATTTTAGTGCTGTCCATCTCGTGTTGATGAGCAAAGACAATTTTCCACCTCAGTGGGCAATAAAGATTTTATTCTAAAGCTTTATTATAGGACGAGTGCGCTGCTGTTTTTTTATGAATCCGCTGTACAAATGCTTGTCGCGTCCAACTTTAGACCTGAACCTGGTCTAGATTTGTCCTGGGGGCCACCGGTTGAATATCCTTGGCTTAGTATATTGTTGAGCACAAAATAAGTGAAACAATCACCTTGGCCTGCGACAGAGAGGAGACTGAGACTGAGGCCGGGGGCTCTTTTGGCTTCTGGAACGAAAACTGCTGAAGTCATTGCTGTGACGAGACCTGCGGGGGAGATAAAGACAGCTGATGTTAAAATAGTCCCACCTTTTGTTGGAGACCAGTTACATTTTCGAGCAGAATGTCACCTTCCTTTGACTATTCATGCATGTGCTGTTGGTGCTGCACTAACTGCAGGGCAAATAACGTCACGCTTCGTGATGCTTCATTATTGAAGCCTTGCGAAGGGACTTGAATTATGGAAGAACAGACGCAAAAGGATCGGCGCAGCATCTCAAAGTGGGATTTTAAGAAAACATCAAGCTTTCAGTTCCTGTGGCGTCCCCCCCCAAACTTAAGCCCGCGATGTCGTATTTTTCAAAGAGGTTGTCGAGCCTGTGATTGAACGTTGTGAAACTATTATTATGTGAGCGAGTTAGCTTTGAGTCGCAAGCAAAACAGACAAACAAAATCAAAGTGACTCCGCAGAATAAACTGACCTTTAAGTAATTTGCCAAACAAACTGCACCGAGGAACTAACTTCATTCAATCAAAGATCCTCTCTGTGACAGAAGTGCTCAGCTGTCCACAAGGGCCTATTGCAAAAACTCTACTCAAAGAGCCTCCAGATCAGGGGTCCCCAACCTTTTTTGCACCACGGACCGGTTTAATGGAGGCATTATTTTCACGGACCGGCCTTCCACGTGTGGCGGATAAATACATATACAGGGTATGGCAAATACCGTATTTTTCGGAGTATAAGTCGCACCTGCCGAAAATGCATAATAAAGAAGGAAAAAAACATATAAGTCGCATTTTTTGGGGAAATTAATTTGATAAAACCCAACACCAAGAATAGACATTTGAAAGGCAATTTAAAATAAATAAAGAATAGTGAACAACAGGCTGAATAAGTGTACGTTATAGGACGCATAAATAACCAACTGAGAACGTGCCTGGTATGTTAACGTAACATATTATGGTAAGAGCCATTCAAATAACTATAACATATAGAACATGCTAAACGTTTACCAAACAATCTGTCACTCCTAATCTCTAAATCCGATGAAATCTTATACATCTAGTCTCTTACGTGAATGAGCTAAATAATATTATTTGATATTTTACGGTAATGTGTTAATAATTTCACACATAAGTCGCTCCTGAGTATAAGTCGCACCCCCGGCCAAAACTATGAAAAAAACTGTGATTTATAGTCCGAAAAATACGGTAAGTGCATGAAAAATGAATGCATGAAAAAACTCACCATAACGTTGAATTAGTGGGAGCCCCTGGCCTTTTGCCTTTGCAAAAAAGCTCTCCATAGAC
Source organism: Entelurus aequoreus (assembly GCF_033978785.1). Lineage (NCBI taxonomy): Eukaryota > Metazoa > Chordata > Actinopteri > Syngnathiformes > Syngnathidae > Entelurus > Entelurus aequoreus. The sequence goes on along the minus strand of NC_084742.1, from coordinate 38,350,634 downwards.
TTTTGTTTTGTACTCATTTTTGCTAGTATTAGGCTTTTTTTTTGGCTTTATTATCTGATGGGTTATATGTGGTACATCACATTCAAGGACAAGAGCATGGATATATAATAAAGCTAGACATGTGTGCCATTAGTTACAATAGATTTATTTCTATTTCCATTCTAAAAGTTATGTATTCAAATTTTGTGCAATATTTCATACATAAATACACTAATGTTAGCTTTTTTTGTTCAAATTTTCCATGCGTAAATTCAACTGTTATTGCTAACTACTTGTGTAATAGGACGATGTGCAATAAAACCAGCACTTTAACTTACTAAGCCAAAGGAGATGTGTATTTTTTTCCTTCAGCACAATTATTATATGCAACAATTTAGCACTTCTCCATTTAACTGCTATGGTCACTTTGTTCCTGATCTGCCCTGATCTTAGGTCATCAATCTATCATGGACTGCAGACGGAAACTAGCTTTTGACTACGAATTGGCACCTTTACATTTTATATGTTTATTATTTTGCATTGTCCCATGTAAGAAAGATGTAACAAATATAACAAAAGGCGACTTCCTATCAGGAGTTTTATAATACATCTATGAACAATCTAATTGGTGTGTCTGGTGGGACTGGCCAAAGTTTAGTAGGAGAAAATGCGGTCATTTATAAATTATTTAATGTCTCTGTGCGGCCCGGTAGCAAATGCGTCATGGATCGGTGCCGGTCCCCGGACCGGTGGTTGGGGACCTCTGCTCAGACAGGAGCGTTGGGCTGTTTTATAAGAATCTACAACAAAAACACGAGTCAAAGATTATCTATACAACAGGAACGTTCTGCTCTTTTTTAAGGACCTACTGCAAAAAACACTAGTCAAAAGTTCTTTGCTTGCCGTTGACAAACTTAATTTACTACTAGACCCTGCAGAAGCCCTCCAGCCCTGATCAAAGGGAACCATGGGAAATGAAGTTCTCCCTCTGATGACAGGAGTCTGCTTTGAAATGAGATTTAAAGACGCATTCCCACAGCCGGGGTTTGGCTTTCATCTCCTGGGATGTGAAAAAAAATGAAGAAGAGGAGCATGCCGTAAAAAACAAAAACAAAAAAAAACAACAGCTGCCGCTTAAAACAATAACCCCCGCATCAAACGAATAAAGGCAGCATCAGAAGGGACAGAATATTAGGAAGACACTTTGGAGGGATAAAAGTGTTCCAACAGGATATTCCCTTTTGTTGCTATAGCACTATTTTCCTCAGAGATACGCGCCTGATAATTCCTCCTAAGGTTGTTCATATTCTTATGTATTGACCCAAATTTAGGATGCTATTTTAGACCCACCTAAAAATCTTTTAACTCATGATGGGTTATCATATTTTTCGTGTTGAAGAGATTTAGATTTCATAAATAAATTAAAACAGCACTCAGAGTCCAGGACCTCCACCAGGCCCCATCTTCCAATACTAAAGAATCCTTCAAACCATCCTGAATATAGATGGTGATCCGGATCACCTCAAAAATCGAATCACTGGTTTCCTATCTCACTTTTGACATTTTCTTGATATTTCCTCAAAAACTTTTTGAGATATGATGCTGAAATAAGCTTAGTGAACCCTCTTGACAGTCATCCCCTCTCTTTGTCTCCGTGGGTGGAGGCGGGACAGCTAACAAGAAGTAGCATGTCAAACCACTGTTTATTTAATTCTAACACAAACATAAGGTAATATAATTGATCCAGATCACCCCAAAATGCAACCACTTATTTCTTAGCGCAATTCTGACATTTTATCAAAGTTTTATCAAAACCACAACACAAAGGTCCGCTCAAAATCTGTAATTATTCAAAAATAGGATCTTGGAAAAACAAGATTTATTCTATATTCATGGTTGTTTTATATATATTTTTTTAATATTGCAGTTTTTTCTCCTTTTGTCTGTTTTTCACAAAAAAGCTCTTGGAAAAATAGTTTTCATCTTGTCATCAGGGTGGTCTTATGTTCAGGGTTGTTTATATTCAGAGTGCTTTTTTTGCAGGTGGTCTTATATCAAAGGCCATCTTAGGTATATAGTATGTGCAGTACTTAAGCAAAAGATGAAGAAGTCAAGTGTTTCTCGAGTTGATCCAGTCTGATGTTTTTACCCAACTTAGCTCATAGGTTTCAGGCAGAGAAAGTGGACTGGAAGACCACTTACCAGGAGGTAGGGTGTCTATCAGGTGAGCTGGACAGCGAGCGTCTTCGGTGGCGCCAAGAAGAGCCGCGGGATCCAGAGCGAGACCGAGAACGGGAGCGCGAGCCAGCGCCGCTCCATCGGAGAGACCCGCCGGGCAACAACAGCAGGGAGGACGGCAGCGGAGACGGGGTGCTTCGGGAGGGGGAGCAGCTCAATGGTGGAGAACAGGACGGGGAGCAGTCAAAGAGGAGGTCCAAAGGGGTGCCCTCCCACGGGTAAAGAAACCGACTCTCTTGGCCTTCACCCAAATCCAGCTCATCATTCAGGGACAGAAGCCCTGAACCAGGTAGCCTATGGGAATCGCCATCCTCAATAGACTGCGGGGACGCAGCCATCTCTGCTTCACCGGCACTGGACAGGGCTTTCAAGGGGAGCCCAAAGTGCTTGTTGAGTTCTGCTCGGATTTCCAGGTCATACAGAAACTTCCGGTTGACGGCATATGAGGGGTCCTGGCCCTGAGAGGTCGGGGTCGGCGATTTCTTCCTTAATACTTCATTTTCTCCAACAGTGGAGACCAAACTAGCAGAACCAGTAGATGAAGAGTGTGGCGGCATGCCTGAGTCCTTAAATCCAAAATCACCTATAAGCCCAGGAGCAGCAGGGCAACACGGTGTCTGAGCCTCTGTGGGGGCGCAGGAGGCCGTGGTACCGTCCTTCTTGACACTAGCCGACGCCTGGCAATAGTCATGGTCGCTGTACCCTCGGGAGGAACTCAGCTTGTGTCCACCAGCGCTGCAGCGACGCTCCTCCGGTCCGCTCCCTGCCACTCGCTGCTGTGTGGCAGAGTAAGGGAGAACGGTGGACGCTTTGCTCAGCTGGGCGTACAGCTCAGTCTGTTCAGGACCCTTCCTGGCAATGCCACCGCCTGAGGCGCTGGGGGCCACGGCACCCGGGCCTGACTCGCCCAGCCTTGCTTTTTTGTACGCCGAAGCTGAGGAGACACATGAGGACAACTTGGTTTTGAGCGATGCTTTGAAAAGATTCTCTGGACTGTCTTTGTATGGGGGTGTGGTAGGTGGTGTCAGACCTGGACAGAGGACATGAAACACAGCATAAGAAGTCAACAACAACAAAAAACGGGCCTCAAATATACCACATTCCCTCACAAGTTGGGTTTATGGAGAGGCCTGATTAAAATCTGCACTTTCACTGTGATTAATCCTGATCTCTCTTTGATTACAATCTTGACAGATTCATGTAATGCATGAAGGAACTTAATATGCTGGTGTTGTAACACGGATGGTTTGTCACCGACCTCCCCCACCTCACCCACCCTGTGACCTTGAAAACAGGCTCTTAGGTAGGAAAAATAACACAGGACAAACCTCATGTAAGTAAGAATAAGTGTTTAAGATCAAGTGTAAAGCTGCTAGTGTAAATATGTATGATACAGGAGGGGATCTACAACTTTTTAGACCTACTGTGCGTATAAGTTTGACACGTTCTTGTGCAACTGTATATCATGCGGTTGGTGTGTTTTTCACTTATACCCATATGGTTGAATTTTTAATACCACTCTTAAATATTAAGAAGGGTCGATCCTCACAACAGCAGAGGTCTTCAATGTTTTCTAGACCGAGAACCCCCAAACTGATGTAGAGCGGAGCAGGAACCCCCTACTTGTGTATCTTGTATAAAATAGTGTTTTAAAATAAACTGGTCTGAGAGGGACCCATCCCTCTCCAGGTGGTCATCGGGTTATAAACGAGTTGCGTTCCTGGATGTTCTCAATGTCGAGTTTTATAGTGTAAGTCAGATCTTATATCTAAAACGTAAACAAAATCACTCCTAAGTCACTCACAGTGTACAGAGAACAAATGAAGGATATTTACAATACACAAATGAAATGGACTAAACACACAAATTAAATGAAAGAATAATAAAAAAGAGAACAACTTCTTGTCTCTCTCCCCGTGACGGCTGTAACCCGTTGTTGTCTTTCAGGCGTTTCTACCTTCGGAAATTTGGCCCAGGTTTGCCAACCTTCATTACATTAATACTTTAGATCAGACCTGGGCAAATTAAGGCCCGGGGGCCGCATGCGGCCCGTTAAGCTTTTCAATCTGGCCCGCCGGACATTCCCAAATAATTATTTTAGATCTTAAGATGGAAAATGTAGCTGCCATTATGATGTGCAGTGATATTTTCAAATTACCGTAAGACTTGAACTATACAAAGTATTTCTATGGTTGGCATCTGCGCTTTTGCATGATATCCTAGTTACTATGGTAATCTAATTAGTTACTATGGTAATCTAAAAGTCCCAGCAGCTCAGACGAGGCACCAAGCAGTGTGGGTGGGGAGCATTTCCACAGTGTTTCCTGAGCAGCCAGCCTAAAATGCGGGTGTCTGGGACAGACGCAGAAGGAGAACAAAGTTCTTAGCTTAGTGATGTATCAGATGTATCAGATTTTAGGTGTTTTTTTTTTTTTACCCTTCGCGTTCATATTTGACTGTTTGTTGCATTTTCGTTGCATTTCGCTTGATTGTAAAATATGTCGATCAAGACGGTGTGTGACGTTCATATATTGTCAATATTCAGTGTTTTATCATTCATAGTTAATATTATAAATCCCACATTCTTTATTTTCATGTACATTCTGGGTGTCTCATTCAGTAAAAAAAATGTAATTCCATTCCGTTTTTAAGTTGGTCTGTCATACCGTTTTTAGCTTTCAATCAGACATTATTGTGAGGTTTTGTATTAGTGTTCCTAAAAATCAGATATACCGGCACCCAGACACATTTTTTTCTCTAAATTTGGCCCCCCGAGTCAAAATAATGGCCCAGGCCTGCTTTAGATTATCCCAGTTTAATTTTGCCTCAATTTTCACTTTAAGCGTGAGTGATGAGTGTGTGAAGAATGCACTACCGACCTGATAAGTCCGAAAGAGAAAGAGATTATACAATTTTCAGCTCACAGACGGTACCTGGTGGTTGTTTGAGCACACTGCAGCTAGTCCTGGATAGTCCCATTCCTTAATGCTTCAGTCATGCACAAGATTCTCACAGGGATGTGGCAAAATGACAGTGGTACCTAATGTATCCTTTCTGTATTGGCTATTATAGTCAAGAAATCGGAAACAAATGTGCGACTACTGTCGGTGGCCGTTTATCTTCTCTGAACTTTTATGCTGTTCATTTTCATTTTCATGGCACACTGCTGCATGGGGGACATAATGAAGGCCATAAAGTTAACTAAAAAGTGATGTTATTGTCAGTGCAGTAACTGAGCTGTCTCACTCCTGCTGGCTGCCTTGATTCACACATAGACCATGTTGAAATAATGAAGATTTGTACTTAAAAACATCCAAAATTGTAAAAAAAGAAAAAGAAAAAAAGAATACGGAGGAAATAATAAAAAAAATATTATTAAAAAATAAAACTAATCAACCAACAATTTCACAACACCCTGCAGTACCTCTGAGGGTCGCGGACCCCTGTTAAAGACCAATGCTCTATACGACAAGAGTGCTCTTTAGTTTTTAGGATCTGCTGCAAAACTGCTAGTCAAAGATCCTCAAAGTGTTTGTTCCTCCTGAGTTTTGAAGTAAAGCTCTGCTTTCAGTCATTTTGGGTGCAAAAGATCAGCTTCCGTCCTTCGGCTGCAGTTTATGTATGACCATCCCAAGGTCAACAGGGTGTCCTTTAGCCTCATATTTTTCAGTTCAGTTCCAATGTTAGGTATTTATTTACCAGCTGTGCAAATGACTCACTTTGTGTGCACATTGTACTGTCAGGGAAGGAAATCTGTAACAAATCCCTCCAGCTTGACGGGGACCTATTGCTCGTTTTACCCTTTTGGTGCCTCTGCATCCGGTTAATATTTCCAATGCATTTAGACTAAACAAGCTTAACTTCCTTATGCAGTGCAAAATTTGGGATTTAATATTCGCTGGAAATTAGTTAGTGCAGGTTAGGGTTATTGAGCACATGTGAAAGTGGTCCTGATAAGAGTAAAATTCCACTACAATGGTGTAACTGATAACGATGTGGGCTTTTCCACCTTTAGTCAGCACAAATGGAACTTTCCATAAATCCAACTTGATGATGAAATGACTTCCCCTGAGTCATCACATGATGCTTTTTGTGATAGATTACTGTTAAAAACCTTTGCTTTACTTCTTCTGCTGTTCTACCCCCCCCAGCGGTGACATGATGAGTGTCCATCCATCACTGTTGAGTTTGACTGAGGGACACACATTTATCTAATTCTGATTTATTCTGCCCTCGCACGTTAATGGGTTCTAGTTTATGACCCGACGTGTGCTTTTGTTTTTCGGGACAGATGGCGCTTGGTTCATTGTGTTCGAATGGAGCTTCTTCAGGCGTTTGTTGGGCATCATTTATACACCGCCTATATCTAGTGTCTACACTTGCATGACATCAGGAATTCCTAACACAGCCCGGCTTATTTATTCCATCCGAGCCGCCTCCTCCGACGCCGGATTTGATGCTAAGAGCTGTCATTTGGTGCAATTCGGGAGCGAGCGAGGAATGGAGTGCGTTACAAGAAAGGTAAAGAAGAGGGGGAGAGCGTAGGTGTGTCGGAGTGACATAGCGGAGAGACTGCGGTTTGTTGTGTCGGAAATCTAAGCAAGGAAAAAAAGAGTAATGGTGACGATGTGTGAGTGCATTAACAATGCTATAAAGTGGGCTCATCTCAGGACTTGCCATATAACTGCCATCTGTCTGCTTGTAAATCTGCAAAGGGGAGGTGGAGGCCGTCAGCAGGAGGATCTCTGAGAGGAATGACAATCTATTTGCCCCTTGTTCTAGGGCTAGTCAACTGGCGGCACACAGCCCAAATCCTGACCAGCTATGACAGATGACAGTGGTCACCAACCTTTTTGAGCCCAAGATCCCTGGTCCCAGCCAAAAACCAAAGCAAGATATATATATATATATATATATATATATATATATATATATATATATATATATATATATATATATATATATATATATATATATATAGTATATATATATATATATATATATATATATATATATATATATATATATACAGTATATATATATATATATAGTCGAGGTTTCTGTGGTTTATCCGTTATACAGTGCAGGGTAGAGCGGAATATACGTTAGGTCAGGAAAAATCCCCTGACAAGCAGGGAAACCTGCAAAACAGGCTTGTAGGGATGAAATAGCCTCTGTGTTTTTTCCTGACCTAACGTATATATATATATATATATATATATATATATATATATATATAAATATATATATATATATATATATATATATATATATATATATATATATATATATATATATATATATATATACATATATATATATATATACATACATACAGTACATACATTATACATATATATATATATATATAGTCGAGGTTTCTGTGGTTTATCCGTTATACAGTGCTCAATACCGGGATAGAGCGGAATATACGTTAGGTCAGGAAAAATCCCTTGACAAGCAGGGAAACCTGCAAAACAGCTTTGTAGGGATGAAATAGCCTCTGTGTTTTTGGGCAAGACACTTTACCCACCTGCTCCCAGTGCCATCCACACTGGTTTAAATGTAACTTAGATATTGGGTTTCACAATGCAAAGCGCTTTGAGTCACTTGAGAAAAAGCGCTATATAAATGTAATTCACTTCACTTCACTACATACATACATACACATACATACAGTACATACATATATATATATACACATATGTATATATACACACACATACATACATTTACACACACACACACACACACACACACACACACACATACTGTATATATATATACATACATACACATATACATATACTGTATATATATAAATATATATATATATATATATATATATATATATATATATATATATATATATATATATATATATATATATATATATATACATACATATACATATGTATATATATATATGTATATATATATATATACATATAAATATATACATATGTGTGTATATATAAATATATATATATGTATATGTATATGTATGTATGTATGTGTGTGTGTGTACATATATAACATATTTTTATTATATATTATATATATTTTTTGTTTTACCCCTGGGTTCGATCCCTGGGCTCAGGGTCTTTCTGCGTGAAGTTTGCATGTTCTCCTTTCTCTCTTTGACTATTGATTGTGACATAGGCCAGCCCTCTTGTCATTTGAGGACCTTTACAAGTGTTTTTGCAGTACATCATTAAAAACAAGAAAGTGGTCCTATCATACAGGGAATCTTTGACAAGTGTCTTAGCAAACAATCTTTAAAAAAATGGCAGATCGCTGTCGTGAATAATCTTTACTGGACATCATATTCAATCGTTTGCCACATGAATGTTCTGCTAATGCTGAACTCTTGAGATGCAAAGAGTGTCTTCTTACCTGGGGTTCCAGCAATCGCCACACCTAATGTGCACTCAATGGTTTTGTTCTCAAACGATGAAGATCCCTTGTGGTCACTGCAAGACAAAAAAAAGACAAAAATTAGTCATGTTAGTCACATGAAGACGTTAAAAGTGATGTGAAAAGACGTGGAAATGAGTAACAAATAATGCCTCAGCTTGGATTTTTTGTCTTCTATACTGTCTCTTTCTAGTATGCACTTACTTTGGAGACTCTGGGGTCAAAGGAAGTGGCAAGGTGGTTGGTTTGGCTGCAGAACACAAAAGGGCATGGGTAATTATTGATCTAAGAGCTGCAACATTAAAGATACCAAATAAAAATGCACTAAAAATAATGACAAAATCCAAAACCCCCATCCCTGGTTAGCCTTCCTATTGTCTTTTTGTCTCTTTTGGATGACCCCATTGTATCTTACAGACTATGAGGCAGGATGAGGTGATGTCACAGGTGTCCAGATACAGACATAGCCCGCTGGAGACAGCTTGGGATGGGACATAGAGACGACGCCACGGACAAGACACATGACGGCGGGTGAGACCTTCTCCACCAACAAAATCATCATCATCAAGCATGCACCACCAACAAGGAGAGGTAGAGGAAGGGGATGGAAAGTTAGCCTTTTTGGAGTGGGTCCAGAGAATTCCTGTCTTATAGAAGATCTCTGACTAGCATTTTTTTTTGCCAGTCCTTAGAAAAAAAGCACCATGCTCATGTGAAACACAGCATTTTGACTTGGGTTTTTTGCAGTCGGTCCTTAAAAAACAGCAGAGTGCGTCTGTCATATACTGTACCAAATCTTTGAGCAATGTTTTTTCAGTCGGTCCTTGAAGACGGCAGAATGATCTTTTAAATCGAGGATCTTTGACTAGTGTCTTTGCTGTAGCTCCCTAAAACCAGCAGAATTATTCTATAGAAGATTTTTGAGTAGTGTTTTTGCACAGAGCACTCCTGTTTTACAGACGATCTTAGGCTAGCATTTTTGAAATTGGTCTTTTAAAACAGCAGAGCACTCCTGTCGTATAATGGAGGGTCTTTATCTTGCGTGTTTTACAACTGGTCCTTCAAAAAAGCAGAGCGCTCCTGTTGAGGATGGGAGAATCTGTGGGTCACAGGTGTCCGGATACAGACATTCAGTGCTCTGCTTGAGACAGCTTGGGATGGGACAAAGACGGAGACAAGACACATGACGGCGGGTGAGGCTCCTTCCACCAACAAAAAAAATCATCAAGCATGCACCAACAGCAAGGACAGAAAGGGTACAGAAGATAAGAAAGGAGAGTCAAGGAAGCTTGTGCAGTTGCCCGAGGCTTTGGCCCAACTTGTGGAACGTGGCTCTCAAGACTAAAGACAGACAACAACACACTAACCCCATGTTTCACTCCAATTTGACGGGAGGGATATTAGAATTTAGTCCAGTTAGTGGAAAAAGTGGTTAAGAGGAGAAGCAGCAGTAGCAGAGATAAAGGCCAGCGGGGGGGATGCAGTCATGATTACCTAACAACAGGTGGTCTGCGTGGTCTGGGCGCTGCCTGTGTTTCATGCGGGCGGGGGCGGGCTCTGCAATGCTAGTATCTGGGAAGCTCGGCGGGCGGGCCGTGACATCATCATCAGCATCATCATCATGGTCAACATCCTCCCCATGGCCTCTCTGGCTTAGACTCTTGAGAGGCTCAGGGGACTTAGGCGGGGCTCGGTACTGAGCAGGCCTGGCGGTGAGCAGCCGGCTAAGTAAAGGGTGCCCCGGCTTCTCGTCCCGTTTCCTAATGGTGACGGTGACGCGCCTACGCTGCCTCTTATCTCGAGGGGCGCCTACAGCCTCTCGGCAACGCTCACAGCTGTGACTCACCTCTCGGGGAGGGAGGGAATAAGAATGCATATACCTAATAAACCTAGCGGCACAGGCCAGCCGGTCAGTGTCGCCCGGCCGCCTCCCTTCTTCGCCGATGTAGCTTCCTTGGCCACCCTCCGACTCATCAACATCCTGAGAGCAACGCTGCCACTTCCCAGCCCCAACACCAGCCACACTACACTGGCCTGCAGCCCGGCGCTCACCTCGCTGCGGTGGATGCTGCTGATGCTGCTGAGCTGGCACGGCGGACTTCTTCTTGGAGGACGAGGAGGAGGAAGTGGAGGAAAGTGAGGAGAATGAGGAGGTGGACGACGAGGACGGCGAGGAGGACGAAGAGGAGGCACTGTGGCCGCCCTTTACGTCGCTGGCTTTAGTGTGGAGGAGGATGTCGTCGGTGGCTGTTAAGTACTTTAACAGCTCGGTGCAAGGCCGCCTCAAAGAGCGATTCTGCTGGCTGGAGACCCCCCTCGTTTTGCTGCTCCAGGGGCTCTCTGTCTGCACAAAAGGAGAAAAGGAAGAAGGAGCCATGTTTATAGTTTATCTGAATGGTGTGACAGCATATTCTCAAAGGAAACTGATATACTTTATAGTAGTCAGTGTGTAGCTGGTATATCAGTATACACTTACTAATCATTGAAAATGAGCCTACACACGTCCATTATTGTCTAACAGCTGGCAACACAAGTCAGTAGCAAGATAATTGTGTATTCATCAGTCATGGTGGTGGTAGCCTCATGGTCTGGGGCTGCACGAGTGCTGCCATCAATGGGGAGCCCTGGTTAATTTCTGTGAAATGATTTTACAACATGTACTTTGGTATTCAGTACGTTGACATGCACTAAAGAAAACCAATGCTCGAAATATATATTGTGCATTGTATATGTATATATATATATATATATATATATATATATATATATATACAGTCACGGTCAAAAGTTTACATACACTTGTAAAGAACATAGTGTCATGGCTGTCTTGAGTTTCCAATAATTTCTACAACTCTTGTTTTTTTGTGATAGAGTGATTGGAGCACATACTTGTCGGTCACAAAAAACATTCATGGAGTTTGTTTCTTTTATGAATTTATTATGGGTCTACTGAAAATGTGACCAAATCTGCTGGGTCAAAAGTATAAATACAGCAATGTTAATATTTGGTTACATGTCCCTTGGCAAGTTTCACTGCAATAAGGCGCTTTTGGTAGCCATCCACAAGCTTCTGGCAAGCTGCTGCTTGAATTTTTGACCACTCCTCGTGACAAAATTGGTGCAGTTCAGTTAAATGTGTTGGTTTTCTGACATGGACTTGTTTCTTCAGCATTGTCCACATTGTCAGGACTTTGGGAAGGCCATTCTAAAACCTTAATTCTAGCCTGTTTTAGCCATTCCTTTACCACTTTTGACATGTGTTTGGGGTCATTGTCCTGTTGGAACACCCAACTGCGCCCAAGACCCGGGCTGATGATTTTAGGTTGTCCTGAAGAATTTGGAGGTAATTCTTCTTTTTCATTGTCCCATTTACTCTCTGTAAAGCACCAGTTCCATTCAGCAAAACAGGCCCAGAGCATAATACTACCACCACCATGCTTGACGGTAGGTATTGTGTTCCTGGGATTAAAGGCCTCGCCTTTTCTCCTCCAAACATATTGCTGGGTATTGTGGCCAAACAGCTAAATTTTTGTTTAATCAGACCAGAGAACTTTCCTCCAGAAGGTCTTATCTTTGTTCATGTGATGTACGATGAAACTAATCTATCAATGCACAATATATATATATATATATAGAGATATATATATATATATATATATATATATAGAGATATATATATATATATATCTATATATCTATATATATATTAGATATGTATATATATATATATATATATATATATATATATATATATATATATATATATATATATATATATATATATATATATATATATATATATTATATATATATATATATATTATAATCATTGTGCATTGTATAAAATGGCTGATAGTCTTGTTGCATGTTTGCAGATATTATTCTACCTCCTGATCTATTAATCTATTTGCTAATTTCCTCTTCCTAGCTGGTTACTTGCTGCTGTAATGCGGTTCAAATTAGACTTTTGTTGAAATGTACAAAGCATTAATTTTTTTCTTGTTTCACTTCTTCACATTCAAGCTATCTCAGCACCATGGCTAGCACAGCTTGTCCTCGCCTCCTCCACTAGATCTGCATTTTAGAATTGTCCGTATTACTAAATTTAAAATACATAAATAATCAATATCTAGTTGAGACGAGCACATCCCGGTAGAGAGAAACTTATAAACAGTCATATTTAGACACTAACGTTTTTGTATACACAATGGAATTGATACATATTACGTGTTTTGTTAGTCAGTCAGTCAAAAACCTGACCAACACCAAATAGCAATGGGAAGTTTGTAGTTATCGGTTAGATCGGGAGCTTGAGAGATATTCGCTTTATCTTCCAAGCATGTAGCATGATCTTCTTCTATTTACATTCCCACATAGATAAACAAGCTGAAATGACCACCATCCCCACTTATTGTACGAAAGGGAAACACAGCAAATGGCCAACAGTCGTTAGAGAAAGACTATGTAAACTGGGACTTCAAATTAGACGAAAAGCTAATATTTGAGAAATCAGACTAATGTACATACTTGCCAACCTTAAAACCTCCGGATTCGGGAGATGGGGGAGGGAGGTGGGGGGGTGTGTATATATTTTCAAGTATTTCTTATATAAATATCTATATATATATATATATATAGATATATATACAGTATATATATATACAGTATATGTATATAATTTCAATGGAGAAGTCTGATCTACAAATTTGCAGGCAGCATTCCTCTTCCCCTTCGAGCTGTTCTGGATGAACTGAAATTATTTTTTCCAATCATTTTGGAACTTGCAAGCGTACTTCTTCTTCTTACTCGTCGTCGCCGTGTCTCTTCTTCGTTCTTCTGCTTCGTCTCTGTTATGCTTTTGGACATTATTACTTGCCGTAGTTTTGAAGCAATGCATGATGGGAATCCGGATTTTGTGTGTCAGTGTATTAACGTGCCGGCTGGAATAAACACACGCTGAGAAATAGCTCCGTGCCTGCCTACTTTATGTGTTATAGATAAACCTATGGATAACGGAGACATATATAATAGTCTCCTTTTCAGGTGAGAGAGGGCGCTAAAGACTGTGCCTTTAAGGCACGCCCCCAATATTGTTGTCCGGGTGGAAATCGGGAGAAATTCGGGAGAATGGTTGCCCCGGGAGATTTTCGGGAGCGGCACTGAAATTCGGGAGTCTCCCGGGAAAATCGGGAGGGTTGGCAAGTATGTTAATTTGGTGCATGGAAACATACTGATTGTGAAGCAGAAACTGGACCACATGGCAGATTTCGAACTACACAAGGAGCCTGATCACCACTAGTGGAGAAAATCAGAGCTGGACCAGACATAACCGGGGCCTTAAACCCTGTGCTATCGAGTGACTCGATTGGGCTTTAACCTTGGTAGTCAGCACACTTGCCTCTAATGCCGACAACCGGGCTTGGCGCCCCGCTCTGAGCAATAGGAAATACTCAAGACAAAGAGTACACAACCGTTACACTTGCTCTCTTTTTTTCTCTTTCTTTTTGCGTTTTGCCGCTTTGTTAACTCTGTCGTAAAAATGCTCACCCGGCTTGTACTCTATTGACAAGCGACTGATGACGTTGGTGGACGGCCGATGACGATTTTACCCAAAATGCACTTGAAGGCAATATCGTGCAAACAGCACAATGTTTTATTCAGTATTTTACACCTACTAAATCACTATAGTCGGTCTTGTAAAGTGTTAAGCAACTATGACTAATCTTGACTGGGTCAACCTATAAGCCCACATACGTCCAGCTGTTTTATTAATAGTGATTAGAATAAAACTGTTTGCATGATCTGAGCTCCTCCAGGCCCGAGCCATGGGAGAGTACTGCCCTCCCTACCCCGGAACCGGACGAGGGGCCCCGTCTCCGCCATGTTCCCGCTCCAGGTAGGTCACAACTAGTGCTTCTCTCCCAGCCCCCTACGACCCTTCCCACCACAATCTCAAGATGACAAGTGCCCTGCTGAGGCCAAGTGTCTCCTCCAGACCTGAATCAAAATCCTCAAAACAGAAGGAAAAAGGGTGGAGGAGTGCAAGGTGTCTAATAGGGTTGTACGGTATACCGGTACTGGTATAGTATCGCGGTACTAACGAATCAAAAACGGTACTATACTCTGTTTGAAAAGTACCGGTTCCCGGGCATGACGGCGCGTCCTCACGTCATGACATTGCTGAGTTTACGAGCAGAGGAGCATGTTCGGCAGCACACAATCACAGAGTACTTAGAAGCAGACACAGTGTGCAGACAGAAAAGGGAGAACGGACGCATGTTGGCCTGAAAACTGAAGATAAAGGTGAAGTTATAACATTGAAACGCCCTCAGGAAGAGGTGCTTTAAGACATGGCTAGCTAGCAAGCGGCGGACGTCCATTTGCAGTCGGCAGTGCTTTAGCTACTTCTAAATCACTAATCCTCGCATCCATGGCGACAAAAAGTAAGTTTCTTACAAGCATCATCCCTGCAGGATGAGGAATGCTTCACTACACACCTTGGGAAGATACAATAGCTAACCGCTAACAGCAAGCTAGTACCCTGAATGTAAACAAATGCCATGGGTGGATCCACACCTGACATCCACTGTAATGATACCAAGTACAATAGCGTATCTAGTCGATACTACTATAGTTACATGGACATTTTTTTATCGTCACAAAATCGTTTTTCCTTTATTTAAAATTCATAGGGTTTATAAACTCAGTAAATATGTCCCTGGACACATGAGGACTTTGAATATGACCAATGTATGATCCTGAAACTACTTGGTATCGGATTGATACCTACATTTGTGCATCCAAAACTTATCAAACAAGAGAAGAATAAGTGATTATTACATTTTAACAGAAGTGTAGATAGAACATGTTAAAGGAGAAAGTAAGCAGATATTAACAGTAAATGAACAAGTAGATTAATAATCCATTTGTACAGCTTGTCCCTCATAATTTTGACAAAATAATAGAATGATAAATGACACAATATGTTACTGCATATGTCAGCAGACAAATTAGGAGCCTTTGTTTGCTTACTTACTAATAAAAGACAAGATATCTTGTATGTTCACGATTTTATTTAAGGACAAAATTGTTCTCTGATTGCAATAAGAAACATGTTTAATGTACTGTAAGATTTTTTGTTAAAATAAAGCCAATAATGCCATTTTTTGTGGTCCCCCTTATTAAGAAAAGCACGGAAAAGAATCAACATACATTTTGGTACCGGTACGAAAATATTGGTATCGGGACGACACAGTTGTATTGTAATCACTATTATTAACATTTTGGACGCAATTTGGATATGTGTGAGGTGTTACCAGATATTTAGACAGTAATGGCATTCACATTATTTTATCAGTAGAAAATAAATATCTCCTGTATTTTTGTGTATATGTTGACACTAGATTATATGTTGTCGCACCCAAATGACTACTTTGGGTCACAGGCTTTTGATTGGTCAGAAGAGCGTTCAGGAGAGCAACTCGGTGAATTAATTGCACTGCTTTACGACCACTCCTAATCCTTCGGGAGTCCTTGGCACGCCAGAATTGAATGACTAAAAAGTAGGGCAGGAGAACGGAACGCGACACTCTGGCAAACGTTTTGCAACGTAAAAACAAATTTCAAAATAAGAGAACATTAAGTGGCGCGTTTCGAGATGTAATTATTCCGACTGCAGCGTCGTCCGAAGGCGTCGACGTGACCATACGTTTTTCTTTTAACGGTCCGTCATAGCAAGACGGTGGCGGCGCTAATGAGAAGAATGCTGCCGCCGTGTCTGCGAAAGCCCAACAGCAATAAGGCCTGTTTTCATTACGCCCCTCTGGGATGCGAAGCTGTAGTTTAGGCTACCGAAACAATAAAATTACGACAGCAGTGCAGAGCGGGGGAAGATTAACTAACATAAAAACGTGCGTACCTTGACGACAGCAGGTGGTGGTCTGATGCGGTGGTTGTTGTTGCTGCCGGCTGCATGGTTCTGCGCCTTGCTACCTGTGTATTGATTGTAGCCCAGCTGGGTGTTGGCGGGCGCCAAGAGGAGCTTCTTCAGCTGGGGAGAGACGGCACAATTAGCACGGACTATCAAAATGGACATCATGGACGTGTTGCTTTTTATTTATCCAAGTTAAACAAAACTTTATATAAGCTGTATATAAAAAATTTAAAAATGTTGGCATGACTTGACAATTACGGAAATGTAACCAGACTATTGTAATGTCTACGGCACAGGTGTCAAACTCAATACCCAGGGGCCAGATGTGGCCCGCCATTTTATTTTATTTGACCCTCGAAAGCCTGGAAAGAATATGTACCTATAAAGTACTGCAACTTTTCTTACTAAATGTATTCTTTCTTTCTATTTTGGGACAAAAAAAAATGTATCTACTCCATGTAATCGCAAATTATGTTGTCTACTTATGCAAAAAATATATTTTCAAACCATTTTTTAAATAGAAATAAATAGTAATAATAATGATTTCAAAGCAAGTTGTCCATCAAATTGTGCAATGTAAAAGTAACAACAGATTTCAATGTAAAATTGTGAAATTTGCTGTAGTTTTTACAGCATTTTTCTCTAAATGAATTTTTTTTTACTATTTTTACTGTAATAAACTGTGGTGCTGTTTTGGCATTTACAGTAATTCACCGAAAAATC
The DNA here is from genome assembly GCF_033978785.1 of Entelurus aequoreus. Taxonomy (NCBI): domain Eukaryota; kingdom Metazoa; phylum Chordata; class Actinopteri; order Syngnathiformes; family Syngnathidae; genus Entelurus; species Entelurus aequoreus. Next base: position 38,333,344 of record NC_084742.1, on the reverse strand, counting down.
TGCAGTTGTTGATTTACGGTAAAAAAAAACAAAAACAAAAAAAAAACTGGCAACTCAGGTGCCAAATTGTTACTGTAAAACTGAAGTTTTTTTAAAAAATTTACAGTAAAAAAACAAATGTAAATTGTGCTAATTGACTATTGTAATGTCTACGGCACAGGTGTCAAACTCAATGACCAGGGGCCAGATGTGGCCCGCCACTTCATTTTATTTGGCCCTGGAAAGCCTGGAAAGAGTATGTACCTATAAAGTACTGCAACTTTTCTTACTAAATGTATTCTTTCTTTCTATTTTGGGAGAAAAAAAATGTATCTACTCCATGTAATCGCAAATTATGTTGTCTAATTATGCAAAAAATATATTTTCAAACCATTTTTTAAATAGAAATAAATAGTAATAATAATGATTTCAAAGCAAGTTGTCCATCAAATTGTGCAATGTAAAAGTAACAACAGATTTCAATGTAAAATTGTGAAATTTGCTGTAGTTTTTACAGCATTTTTCTCTAAATGAATTTTTTTTTACTATTTTTACTGTAATAAACTGTGGTGCTGTTTTGGCATTTACAGTAATACACCGAAAAATCTGCAGTTGTTGATTTACGGTAAAAAAAACAAAAAAAAAAACAAAAACTGGCAACTCAGGTGCCAAATTGTTACTGTAAAATTGAAGTTTTTTTTTTAAATTTACAGTAAAAAAACAAATGTAAATTGTGCTAATTGACTATTGTAATGTCTACGGCACAGGTGTCAAACTCAATGACCAGGGGCCAGATGTGGCCCGCCACTTCATTTTATTTGGCCCTGGAAAGCCTGGAAAGAGTATGTACCTATAAAGTACTGCAACTTTTCTTACTAAATGTATTCTTTCTTTCTATTTTGGGAGAAAAAAAATGTATCTACTCCATGTAATCGCAAATTATGTTGTCTAATTATGCAAAAAATATATTTTCAAACCATTTTTTAAATAGAAATAAATACTAATAATAATGATTTCAAAGCAAGTTGTCCATCAAATTGTGCAATGTAAAAGTAGCAACAGATTTCAATGTAAAATTGTGAAATTTACTGTGGTTTTTCTACAGCATTTTTCTCTAAATGAAAAAAAAGTACTATTTTTACTGTAAGAATGCCATGACTGGGTTCTTGGGTTTTGCTTCTCCGGAAGGCAAAGGAAAATTGGCGCGGGCAAGGCGTGAATTTAAATACATTATTTATTTTTTTAACACTAATAAACTACAACAAAAGGAAGCAAACAAAAGGCGCACACAAAGGCGGAAATACAAACTTGACTATGAAACAAAAGACATGCACGTGGGCACAAAAACTATGAACAATAAAACAAAAACACTAACTGTGGCATAAATGAACAAAACTTACTTGGTAAAGAACTGTGACAAGACATGAAGCAGAGTGATGAAATAGTGTGAGGACGCCAGGACGAACAACAGAAACGGACAGATTTAAATAATGACGTGATCAGTGAAAACAGGTGCGTGACAAGACAGGTGAACAGGTGCGTGACATGACAATGTCAACCAGGTGAAACTAATGGTTGCTATGGTGACAAATAAAAGTGCACAAAAAGTCCAAAACCAAATCCCAATATGACTAAAACAAAACATAATCACAGACATGACAAATAAACTGTAGTGCTGTTTTGGCATTTACAGTAATACACCTAAAAATCTACAGTTGTTGATTTACGGTAAAAAAAACAAAAAACAAAAACAAACTGGCAACTCAGGTGCCAAATTGTTACTGTAAAATTGATGTTGTTTTTTTTAATTTACAGTAAAAAAAACAAATGTAAATTTTACAGTAAAATTCAAAAACCTGGAAATAATATGTATCAATAAAGTACTGTAACTTTTCTTACTAAATGTATTCTTTCTTTTTAGTTTGGGAGAAAAAAAATGTACTCCTTGTAATCGCAAATATTGTTAACTTAAATATTGTCTAATTATGAAAAAAATATATTTTCAAACCATTTTTTAAATAGAAATAAATAGTAATAATAATGATTTCACAGCAAGTTATCCATCAAATTGTGCCATGTAAAAGTAGCAACAGATTTCAATGTGAAATTGTGAAATTTACTGTGGTTTTTACAGCATTTTTCTCTAAATGAAAAAAACTGTACTTTTTTTACTGTAATAAACTGTGGTGCTGTTTTGGCATTTACAGTAATACACCGAAAAATCTACAGTTGTTGATTTACGGTAAAAAAAACAAAAAAACAAACAAACTGGCAACTCAGGTGCCAAATTGTTACTGTAAAATTGAAGTTTTTTTTAAATTTACAATAAAAAAACAAAAGTACATTTTCCAGTAAAATTTGAAAGCCTGGAAATAATGTGTATCAATAAAGTACTGTAACTTTTCTTACTAAATGTATTATTTATTTTTATTTTGGCAGAAAAAAAAAAAAATACTCCTTGTAATCGCAAATAATGTTGACTTAAATATTGTCTAACTATGCAAAAATATATTTTCAAACCATTTTTTAAATATTAATAAATACTAATAATAATGATTTCAAAGCAAGTTATCCATCAAATTGTGCCATGTAAAAGTAGCAATAGATTTCACGGTAAAATTGTGAAACTTACTGTGGTTTTTACCGCATTTTTCTCTAAATGAAAAAAACTGTAGTTTTTTTTTTTTACTGTAATAAACTGTGGTGCTGTTTTGACATTTACAGTAATACACCGAAACATCTACAGTTGTTGATTTACAGATAAAAAGCAAACAAACCAGCAGCTCAGGTGCAAAAAATGTTTTTTTACAGTAAAAAAAAAACGGTAACATGGGGAACATATTCATTAATTAGTTGCTTATTAAAGTAACAAAGACTTAATTTAGAGTTATTTGGACACTAGGGGAACATATAAGGGTTAGGGTTAGGGTTGCTAATAAGCAATAATTCTGAAGTTATTGAGGGAAGACTCTTAGTGAATGGCTTACTGGTTGTATAATAAGGCCATGCCGAAAAAGGCATTAATATGTACTTAATGACTAATTAAGAGCCAATGTGTTACTAATTTGCATGTTAATAAGCAACTAATTAATGGTGAAGATGTGTTCCCCATACTAAAGTGTTACCAAAAAACAAATGTAAATTTTACAGTACAATTCTGGCAACTGAGCTTCCTTTTTTTTTTTTTTACCATAAAAACAGCAGTACTGTTTTTCCATTTACAGTAATATACACAACATTTTGAGGTGAAATTATTGCAACTTACCATATTTGTTTTTACATTTTAGTTTTGAAAATATCTACTAATAAAATGCATTACAAATTGTATAATAATAGTATTCACTGTTAGAAGCGGCCCTTTGGGGCCAAACCTAACTGTGATGTGGCCCTCAGTGAAAACGACTTTGACACCTATGGTGAATAAAAAACAAAGTAGCGGTATCAGAGTTGTCAGGCCGGGAGGCAGTAGGTGTCCTGGCTGGTCCACCAATATCAAATTGGCTAAAAATGTTCTCCTTCTTACAAGCCACATTTTGAGGCTGGTCACTCCAGGTGCAGCTGTTACAGACGGTTGCTTTAAAGTGATTACCAGAGAGGGTTCCTCGGGCTCCTCTGGAGTAGCGGGCAGGTCTTCCGGGGAGGAGGGACAGCTCTGGTCACTGGCATTGGTCACGTCCCCGTCTGCCAGAGCCTCGAATGAAGGCAGGCCGTCCTCATCCACCGGGATGCTGTCCAGGGTCTCTGTAAGCACTGCCAGCAAGTTGGCCTCATTTTCTTCATCTATCTTCTTAGCAGGCGTGAAAAAAAAAACAGTAGACAGACAGAAACATAGAGAGAGAAAGAAAATAGGACATTTTAGTCTGGAAGTTGTAAATATTTTCCTCCAAGGAAAGTAAAAGTGGTGGGTGGTTGCATGCAAGTTTTGCCTAAAATCCCCCCACCCACCCAAACACACACACACACACACACACACACACACATACACACTTCCTCCTGAGTGAGTCAAGCCTGTCAGTCATATTTTAAAAAACGCAGCTTAACGGGACCAAAATAATATCGTCTCCCAGAAAAGCCATTAGCCAGGCTGACAAGCGAGCAAGTATCTAGGGTAGGCAGGGATGTTTTCAAAGGGAGTTTGTGGGCAAACAATGACGCCCGGTTCAAATCTACGCAGACAAAATGTTTGCCAGCAATCCTCCAGATACGGGAGAATTAGCGCGCTGCTAATGCCGAATAAAGGCGCCGTATTTAAAGATGTTAATGACAGTCGGGGAGTTTCATATAAGGGGGCCGTGAAATAAACAAACAAATGCCACATATAAAGGTGAATGCAGACTGAAGAGCTTTTTGGAGGGTAAACTGCATATATATTTTGCAGTGAAAGCAGCAAAAAGGCTTCTGTGCGCTCCTGTCACAGAGGATCTTTGACTTGCTTCTTGTCTCTACGACCACTCATTTATACTACCTGAGCTTTGACTAAGGATTTTCATCTGATTCGTACGATTTTGCCTATAGTCGACGATCAGTCGCATCTATGGCATCATGTTTTCTTTAAAGGCCTACTGAAACCCACTACTACCGACCACGCAGTCTGATAGTTTATATATCAATGATGAAATCTTAACATTGCAACACATGCCAATACGGCCGGGTTAGATTAGTAAAGTGCAATTTTAAATTTCCCGCAAAATATCCTGCTGAAAACGTCTCGGAATGATGACGTTTCCGCGTGACGTCACGGATTGTGCGGACATATTGGGACACCATTGTGGCCAGCTATTAAGTCGTCTGTTTTCATAGCAAAATTCCACAGTATTCTGGACATCTGTGTTGGTGAATCTTTTGCAATTTGTTTAATGAACAATGAAGACAACAAAGAAGAAAGCTGTAGGTGGGATCGGTGTATTAGCGACTGGCTGCAGCAACACAAACAGGAGGACTTTGAGTTGGATAGCAGACGCGCTACCGTGAGTACAGCTTTGGCTTCCAAACATTTGATCGCTTGCCCGTACGTGCGTGCCGCTATGTGCATGTCACGTATGTAACTTTGGGGAAATATGTGTGCTGTACGAACTTTACGGAGGTGAACGGTACTTTGGGCTGTGGGATTGAGTGTGTTGTGCGGGTGTTTGATTTGTATTGGTGGGTTGTATGGACGGGAGGGGGGAGGTGTTTGTTATGCGGATTAATTTGTGGCATATTAAATATAAGCCTGGTTGTGTTGTGGCTAATAGAGTATATATATGTCTTGTGTTTATTTACTGTTTTAGTCATTCCCAGCTGAATATCAGGTCCCACCCGCCTCTCACAGAATCTTCCCTATCTGAATTGCTTCCACTGCCCTCTAGTCCTTTACTCTCACTTTCCTCATCCACAAATCTTTCATCCTCGCTCAAATTAATGGGGTAATTGTCGCTTTCTCGGTCCGAATCGCTCTCGCTGCTGCTGGCCATGATTGTAAACAATGTGCAGATGTGAGGAGCTCCACAACCTGTGACGTCACGCTACTTCCGGTACAGGCAAGGCTTTTTTATCAGCGACCAAAAGTTGTGAACTTTATCGTCGATGTTCTTTACTAAATTCTTTCAGCAAAAATATGGCAATATCGCTAAATGATCAAGTATGACACATAGAATGGACCTGCTATTCCCGTTTAAATAAGAACATTTCATTTCAGTAGGCCTTTAAAGAGCAAAGCTTTATTTAACCTGACTCTCGCCAGATCCTTGTAGTTGGCTGAGCTCCACACAAGGATCTGGGACTTCTCAATAGGAGATGTATTTCAGAAGGCGGGGCCTTGTAAAAAAAAAAATAATTGTATGTGATTGGATAAACCACTTGTCCGTTATCTTGAATGACGCGGTACTTCAACCACTCACAACCCGTGACGCTGATGAGAGCGACGCTGGGAAATCCAAAAGGGAACAGCCAACATATTGGATAACGACAGAGCAAAAAGTTCTCGGTTCATCTTTTAAATAATAAATATTCGATAGATTCGACAAAACAGTTGCAATAGCAGAATCAATGTCAGCACACGACTCCTCGCTGCGTGCCGCCATTGTTGTTTGAGTCAAACAGTCGCTTCGGCGCTACGTCACATCTATGAAATCCCGCCCGGAGATCCTGGCTGGTTCATTATTTTTTGCTATCTTGAAGTAGTTTGCATTGCCCTCGAGCCCAGATCCTTGTGTGGAGCTCAGCAAACTACAATGATCTGGTGAGAGTCAGGTTAAAGCTTATTGGGCTCTCCACAAAAAAACGGATTCTGAAGATATGTAGCACTATACAATGGTCAATAGGTGTCAGTAACATCTCATGGATGTAGAAACACAGATCTTATTTTCAGGGGAGCCGAGAAGACGATCAAACTTGACTACCTATAGCACAGGTGTCAAACTCAAGGCCTGGGGGCCACATTGTGAAGCAAAAGCCTGGAAACAGTGTGCGACAATCAAGCATACATCTTTCCTACTTAATGTCTTCGTTCTTTCAATTTTGACAGAGACATTGCATGCCCTGCATCCAATTGCATGTATTTTAACTGTAATAGTATCCGGTGGAACAACACTCATCAACATATATTTCAAAATATTTTTGTTAAAATAGGATTCAATACTTAAATATCTGCTAAGTTGTACCCTGAATTGTGATTTCAAATAATATTATCCATCCATTTGTTTCTTATTTAAAATAATAATACATACAAAAGCAATTGTGTAATATTATAATGAGGTAATTATACAATAATATTCATATATTTACTGGGGTTAGTTATGTTAGTGCATGTGATTTAATAAAAAATTAATTATTGCGGTATTAAATATGAGTGAAGATTAATCACTCTGTGATTGAGATGAGAGGCGGCCAATTTCTTTTCAAAACATAACTTTAGATACGACTGAAGTACCTTGTTGGTATTGCAGCAAAAACATTATCGGCGAACATCAACTTTAAAATGACATCTTAAAGCGAAACACGTAGTCGAGGACGGTAACGATAGCATGAATGCTACATCCACAACAAACAGAGAACGCTATGCTGGCGGTTTACCTGCGTATTTGTTGTCAACAAAAGTACTACAGTTAAGTTAAACATATGATTTTGCTAAACGGACAGCCACCGCATGTAAACCACCTAACATCTGTGAAGACCAAGTCCTGCAAGAAGATGTCATTCATATCACCGCAGCTGATCTGTCGTACAATACCTTCGAGAGGCACAACTGCAGCAATGATGAACCAACAGTTCAACACAAACAGGAGCATCAAGTTGCAACTTCAGGCAGAATGTGAATTTATTTTGCTTACTGGAAAACATTGGACATCTGTAAGTAACAGTGACGTGCGGTGAGATTCATGGCTGGTGAGGCACTGACTTCATCACAGTCAGATTTACAAACATATGAACCCTAAAGAGTATCTTATTCACCATTTGATTGGCAGCAGTTAACGGGTTATGTTTAAAAGGTTATACCTGCATTCTTCCCTGCTTGGCCCTCAGCATCAAGGGTTGGAATTGGGGGTTAAATCACCAAAAATTATTCCCGGGCGCGGCGCCGCTGTTGCCCACTGCTCCCCTCACCTCCCAGGGGGTGATCAAGGGATGGGTCAAATGCAGAGGACAAATTTCACCACACCTAGTGTGTGTGTGACAATCATTGGTATTTTAACTTAACTTTACACATACAAACTGTAGCACACAAAAAAGCACATTTAATAAAAAAAACGATATTATGGTCTTACATTTATGTAATATATTGGGTTGTAGGCAATAACCAGGCGAGGTGATGAAGTACGTCTCTTTACTGTAGATTTCAGAACAGACTCAACACACTTGACGTCAGGTGCGCAACACCACGTAAATCGTTGGCCAACCAAAAAGTAACCCCAGTACGCTATAGCCAACATTAACCAGAAGATGGCAACAGACAAACATAGATCACTCTATTACATTCCTCCCCTTTTAGAAATGTAGAAGTTTGTCAAAAGAAATAAGCAACCCTACCAAAAAATGCAGCAGCTCAATAAGAAGCCAAAAAGTGCAAAAACAATAATGTTCGTGTTGGAGGAGTTGTGAATGAATGAAATATGAAATCCGTGCTGCAGTCTGCAGGTGTACCTAATGTTGTGGCCCTGTCATTCACAACTCCTCCAACATGAACATTATTGTTTTTGCACTTGTTGGCTTCTTATTAAATAACTTTCTTAAATAGATTCAATCTTGCCGTGGAAAGTTTAAGTGTGGGCTTTAGTTCATATAACACTCCCGTCAGGGGGTGCATTCTACGGCGGAGGTACGTTATCCACCACCAGGAGGCGGGATTACTGCGAGCCTCACACAGTGCGTCTTCGCAGCAGTTTTATGATTGCTCAGCACAAGAAATACTTTACACACATACAGTTGTTGACAAAATACACTGTACATTATATACCTCAGCTAACTAAACTATGGAAATGTATAATATAGTTCATATAGCAATACGGTCTCACTGCACAGCAGGCCAGCAGTTAGCCGAGTCCGCAATCCATGGTGAGGCTCAACGCAGTGATGTGCCTCAACTTGCTGCTGATCACCGCACCGTCTCTTCAGTATTTGAACGGCAAATGTGAAAATTTAGCGGTTTTGAATAAAAATAATCTAAAACTGGTGAAGTTAAATGGAATATAACTTTATAGTATAATCACTGGATACATATAACAATTTAATTTTTTTTTTTTTTTTTACATTTTTTTTCTTTCCATGATGGCAGGTGAGGCCCCGCCTCACCTGCCTCTAGTGACTACACGTCACTGGTAAGTAATCACAACGAGCTGGGATCGCATTGTGCCAAAAATGAAAATCAGCATTAAGCATGTTTGTTTAAAACAACTGGTTAACTATATAATTAATAACTACCTTGTTTGCAATAGTATTTTGAATACTTTCAAAATGTGCACTTAATTCTTACTAAAGTTATTGTCACCAAGTTTTGAGGAAATCATGGTCTTGCAGTCCAGTAAAACATTTAAAAAAACATTTATGTATAGCATTCTGACTACAAAATTGCATTTGTATCCAAATATTGGGATATTTTCGTAAGCAAATTTGATTTATTTTGCCACTAATAACCCGTGATTAATCATGGTTAATCACCGTTGTAGACTGTGATGAATCTGATTAAATAATAATCACTTGACAGCCCTTATATTTTCTAAAATGAAAATGATCCATCGCAGAAGAGCCCCCCAACACACCCGCTGCGATACTCAACTCGTCTCCGATGATTCGACTGCGAGGTTAATAGTCAACTCGAACGCCCGAATGGCCGACTATTCTAAGACACCTTTAGCTTTCAGCATTGCTTTTTAAATGCCTGCTCCTCTGGTGAAGCTGCCCTCTAATTGGCTGGTTTAGGACAACAAATTGATGCATTACTGCCAAAACAAAATCAAACTGTTGTTTCTTAGCAGAAAATACCCATCGACAGTGTTTTTTCAAAGGGGAAAAACATGTCATTATGCTTCCCCTGGCAAAATGTCAGCGTCCGCCACCGGTTATTTTCTCAACTTCCTCCCCTCACCCCCTCCAATTTGCATTTAGCAGACGTCTCAGATGTTCAGTTAGCTAGCTAACAGTGAGGAAAATGTTAATGGGATGCTCAGTGAGTAACAACATGAGCACTCTGTCATTATTAGAAAATGATGAAGGGGACATATTTCACAGAGATAACGCCACATACGAAGACTGGGGGTTGGAAGTACGAGGGGGCGACGCCACCCTGGCAAAGCAAAAACGTCCTGGCAGGATATTGCTCTGTATGAGGTGTCATGCTGTTTAATTACTTGTAAGGAGCTTTAAATCCAACGCACTGGAACGGTGTGCAACCCCCCCATACACACACACACACACACACACACACACACACGCACACACACACACACACACACACACCTCAAACATTATTACCTGGCGACTAAGCGGGAGAGAGGGGAGGCAAGTGGGGCGGGGGTGCTCAGCAGTTATTAGATGCTTCTTAGGCCAAATTCACGAGAGAGATTAAAAGTAGGATCATAAATGAGTCTTTAATGAGCCATCTGTTTTGGGCTGACCCCAACTCCCACCAACAAGCAATGTAGAGGAAAATATTCTACCAATGTTGGCATGAAGGAGTCTAGTGACTTAAGTGACCAACCAATCACCGGTGTTGCCTGTAAATATACACGGTATATACAGTGTTGAATCAACAAACATTGCCGAATTCCTGGTTATCTGTGGAATGATTGACATGTAGATCGACCACTGTTCCTTTTAGCAGTAGTAATGTCCGAACAATGACTGCTAATATGTGTCAAGATGGGTCAATGTTTGTACAACAAATGATTTCAACAAAGGACCAATAACTGGTGCTAATTTACAGACATGTAGCTCGACCAATGTTACCATGAAAATATGAGTCCTACCAATAACTGGTGTAGTGCGCACTGATCCTGACATTTAAACTGACCAATCTTTGCATGGCGATGGAATCACACGAACAACCAATAATGCAGTGTCTGAGGACCAAAGGAGTTGCATGTCTGAACAACGAGTGGTTTATCAACATGTAATCGTTTACATGCAAACTGACTAATGTTAGGTCCAATTCCCGACCAATGACTGTTATGTTTGCTCATGGACATGTTTGTTCATGGCAGACAAGTAGATCCAACAAAGATAAGTACATGTCCAATTAATGACTGATATTGGAAATACTATTTGAAATGTAAACTGGCCAATGTATGCACAATGAATGACCTGTACAAAAACTGGTGGTCCTGTACATGTAAGGACTGACATTTAAATTAACCAAAGTTCATCAAACGGCAGTCATATGTCTGAACAATTCCAGCAAATGACCTATAGCTGGTGCTAATGATTGACCTGCAGACCTACCAATGTTTGCATGAATCTGCCCAATGACTGACCAATAACTAGTGCTATGTGTAATGATTAGCATTTAGACTGTATAGACTGCATAAACAAGAGACTAACTGTCGCAGTATGGCAAGTCGACTGAAAGAAGTTTGCATGATGACAAATTCACATGCCCAATCAATGAGCGATGCAGCTTGTCCTGAATGACATATACCAGTCAATGTTTGCATGAATAATTATTTCAATGACTTACCAGTAACTGGTGCTACATTTAATGCTTGACTGGAGCATTGTGTCTTAACTGAAATGTAAACTGACCAATGTTTTCATGAACAATCAGCCCAATGACTGACCAATAACAAGGCCTTCCACTTAAAGGCCTACTGAAATGAAATATTTTTATTTAAACTGGGATAGCAGATCCATTCTATGTGTCATACTTGATCATTTTGCGATATTGCCATATTTTTGCTGAAAGGATTTAGTAGAGAACATCAACGATAAAGTTCGCAACTTTTGGTCGCTGATAAAAAAAGCCTTGCCTGTACCGGAAGTAGCGTGACGTCGCAGGTTGAAGGGCTCCTCACATTTCCCCATTGTTTGCACCAGCAGCGAGAGCGATTCGGACCGAGAAAGCGACGATTACCCCATTAATTTGAGCGTGGATGAAAGATTTGTGGATGAGGAACGTGAGAGTGAAGGACTAGAGTGAAGTGCAGGACGTATCTTTTTTCGCTCTGACCGTAACTTAGGTAAAATGGCTCATTGGATTCCACACTTTCTCCTTTTTCTATTGTGGATCACGGATTTGTATTTTAAACCACCTCGGATACTATATCCTCTTGAAAATGAGAGTCGAGAACCGGAAATGGACATTCCCAGTGACTTTTATCTCCACGACAATACATTGGCGAAGCACTTTAGCTACGGAGCTAACGTGATAGCATCGGGCTTAACTGAAGATAGAAACAAAATAAATAAACCCCTGACTGGAAGGATAGACAGGAAATCAACAATACTATTAAACCATGGACCTGTAACTACACGGATAATGCTTTCCAGCCTGGCAAAGCTTAACAATGCTGTTGCTAACGACGCCTTTGAAGCTAACTTAGCTACGGGACCTCACAGAGCTATGCTAAAAACATTACCTATCAACCTACGCCAGCCAGCCCTCATCTGCTCATCAACACCCGTGCTCACCTGCGTTCCAGCGATAGACGAAGGACTTCACCCGATCATCGATGCGGTTGGCGGCGAGCGTCGGATAGCGCGTGTGCTATCCAAGTCAAAGTCCTCCTGGTTGTGTTGCTGCAGCCAGCCGCTAATACACCGATCACACCTACAGCTTTCTTCTTTGCAGTCTTCATTGTTCATTAAACAAATTGCAAAAGATTCACCAACACAGATGTCCAGAATACTGTGGAATTTTGCGATGAAAACAGAGCTTTTTGTATTGGATACAATGGTGTCCGAATACTTCCGTTTCAACCATTGACGTCACGCGCAAACGTCATCATACATAGACGTTTTCAACCGGAAGTTTCGCGGGAAATTTAAAATTGCACTTTATAAGTTAACCCGGCCGTATTGGCATGTGTTGCAATGTTAAGATTTCATCATTGATATATAAACTATCAGACTGCGTGGTCGGTAGTAGTGGGTTTCAGTAGGCCTTTAAAAACACAGTATCACATACATTTTCAAGATATCCTAAATAAGCGTCAACTAACAGGAGAAGGATGATGCAAATGGCAAGGGAGGCTTCCCGTCACTTCCATTGATGACTACTGAACTATGGAGAGGAAAATGGTGGCACAAAGAACAAAGACAAAGTGTGGTGGTGGCTGTGGAATCGACTATCCCGCTTAATGGACCTCACCAAATTAAAGATTGTTTAACAATGCTGGGCTAATTGTGGGGATCACAATATATTAACCCTGTTCCTATGCTAAAGGGTGTCATTCTGTGGTTGTTTTATTCCAAATGCTTCAATTAGCCATAAAACATGCTGGCAAGTGCTTGCAAGAGCTTCTCCTCCCGCCTGTCTTACCTCCTTCACCCCTGCATTCCAGCAAAGAAAGGCACATGTTCATTACGAGGTGAGGTCCTTTTGTTATCAGGAAAGGTTTTCTTTCAGATTGTCCTTGCCATTAACTATTTTATTGAGTTCCGCACTTCCCCATTGTGTGCCAGCAGATACTATTCACAAGACCGATAACTCTGGAAGAAAGGTGAAAAGAGCTGCTTTAAACAAACACCAAAAGTTCAAATTAAATTTGTTAATTGCCAGAAACCAAACAAAGGTAAACTGTTTTTTGGACAGGGAACACTGCTTCATTAATATGTAAAAAAGGAACCCAAAGAAGCAAAATATGTAGAAAATTAAGTAGGTCATCTCAAGTTAATTATTGCTTTGGCCAAAACTGCACCATTGCAGCTTTAAATTACACTAATTACTAATCAAAGTTTTCCTATTACAGTACTGTAAAAAAACCAAAACAATGACATTAGTCAAAGATCCTCTATGTGAGAGGAGTGGTCTGCTGTTTTTATGGACTTACTGTTTGACTGCTATGCATAGCATTTTTGCATTTGGTACAAACCATAAAACTAAATGTTAAACCTCCGTCCTGGCTAGCAGAAGCTGCGATTAGCTTTAATAAATAGCTGCCAACCGGCTCTTGTTATCGTCAGAAGTTGCTCCCATTGCAATCATTTGACTGGTGGTGCTACCGCGACTTTGCAATAATCCATTAGTCCTGCTCGGAATTCACCACTCGGAAGTCTCCTTGTTAAAACACGAGAGCTATGTGGGTGAATTGACATTAGGCGAGCGCACGCTGGCTATTTATATGCCAGATGTCTGTCTGGGTTTAGAAGGCCATGCGAGTAATACATCACAGAGGAAATGGTTTGACCCATCAATGATGTGTGTGTGTGTGTAAGGATGATATATCTCCTGGGAACCATTGGAAACTGTTAGAACGCTATCACATGAGCTGACGTGGGGGACAAGAGAGGGAAAGTGAAAGTGAGAAGAGGCGCTATATAAATATATATGTGAATGTATAGATGTGTGCGTTGTAGCACATCCTGGCCACATCCGATAGAGATGCCTACCCCTGGGATGTAAGCGAGGATGTTCTTTCTTCTTCCCGTTAGAGACGGCATCACCCTGTTGCCACTGCTGAACTCGCTTACATCTGTAAGTGTAGCTTGTGTAGAAGCTTCGACTATTCCAACAAATGTGTTCAAGAGATCAAAGAGCAATGAACCCAAGCTAAAGTTTACCAACCAAGTACTAGGCAATTAGGCAACCCAATGTTTAAATCAGTCTAATAATAAATAAATAACAATAAAAAATAATAAAAGCCGCTGCCTGACCAGGGCTCAGAGACTACTCCCACCCCCACCAAGGGCTGTTTTCACCGCTGGACTCTAGAAAGAGGTTCCGCAGCCTCCGTAGCAAAACGTCCAGGTTCTGTAACAGCTTCTTCCCTCAAGCCATAAGACTCTTGAACGCATCACAATAATCCCCTCAATTCCCCCCAAAAACGGATGAACTCGCTGGAATATAAAGACAATATACCATACATCCATAAACGTGGATGCATATGCAAAAGTGCAATTTATTTATCTGTACAGTAATCTATTTATTTATATCTGCACCTTATTGCTCTTTTATCCTGCACTACAACGAGCTAATGCAACACAATGTCGTTCTTATCTGTACTGTAAAGTTCACATTTGAATGACAATAAAAGGAAGTCCAAGTCTAAGTCTTTAAGTCTATTGAACCAATAATCAGTGCTGTATGTAACATGCAGACTGACCAATTATTGGATGTCTCTAACTACTGACCAAACACTTACTACGTTTGCATACACTAAATTACTCTGATTTCTTGAATTATTTTCTTTTTGTATTGATTTTTTTTTTTTTTTTTTGTATTTTCACACCTTCAGGCGTGAACTCGAAGTGTCCATGCACCTTCTCTAATGCGACCATTGGTCATACGCCATGTGCCTGCCACTAAATATATTGCTTTTTAGGTTGACCTATGACGTCACACTAGCCTCTGTGGCTCCGTACATGTTAACAGCGAGGACAACGTGGCGCGGTTGGGAGAGTGGCCGTGCCAGCAACCTGAGGGTTCCTGGTTCAATCCCCAGCTTCTACCAACCTAGTCACGTCCGTTGTGTCCTTGAGAGAGACACTTCTCCCTTGCTCCTGATGGGTCGTGGTTAGCGCCTTGCATGGTAGCCCCCGCCAAGTGTGTGAATGTGTGTGTGTGTGAATGGGTGAATGTGGAAATAGTGTCAAAGCGCTTGGAGTTCCTTGAAGGTAGAAAAGCGCTATACGAGTATAACCCATTTACCATAACCTAGCTCTGTGGTACATGATGTCAGCTGTAATATTTGAAATGATCTCAGATTGAGCTACGAACATGACGCTACTATCAAGAATGTATTTGAGCGGATGTAGTTCCGAAGCATAGAAAGATTTTCTAAATAATTTTTTGGAAACAAAACTTCTGAATTTCTCGGAGTTCATTCATAATGCTCTTTGATTGAAGGAGTTTTGAACCCGAAGGAAAAGACTGTTCGTGCCCCGGGCAATAAATAAATAATGATAAATGGGTTATACTTGTATAGCACTTTTCTACCTTCAAGGTACTCAAAGTGCTTTGACACTATTTCCACATTCACCCATTCACACACACATGGCGGGAGCTGCCATGCAAGGCGCTAATCAGCAGCCATCAGGAGCAAGGGTGAAGTGTCTTGCCCAAGGACACAACGGACGTGACTAGGATGGTAGAAGGTGGGGATTGAACCCCAGTAACCAGCAACCCTCCGATTGCTGGCACGGCCACTCTACCAACTTCGCCCTAACGTCCCAATACTGTTCCAAATGAAGGTTGCTATTGTTCTGGACTATCTTGCTAGTTGTGTGTAATACAGAGTTATTCTTAATCACGCTTCATTTGCATTGTAATGCTTCATTCTCTTCCATCTCATTCGTATTTTGTTCAGGAGTCTGAATTAAGACGGCATCTTCCATTTCCTTAGCTACCTCCTTCACTAAATCTCTGCTTCTTTTTTTCTACTGTCGATGCACTTTAAAAAGTTCTGTTATTTTAACCTGTGAAGCAACAGTCTACTCTTCATTACAATTGTTGCTACGTTTTTATTGAATGGTATCTGATTCCGGGTTATATCCCACGCGTTAAGACTGGCGCATGTGCGATATGAAGGGTCCCCTCCGGCGCACACACCCCCTTGAGGGATCTGGTTTCCAATCACATAATCCAGGTGACCAATAAATTACTGGTGCTGCTTTGCCTAATTGGCATGTAGACCGGTCAATGCCTGGATTTGTCCACCCACTGACCAAACACTAGTGCAACACCCAATGACTGACATGTAGACTGACCAAATTACATGACTGGTGCTATCAGCGTTTCCCATAAACTGCCAAGATACCTGTGGTGGTGGGGGCGTGGCTATGGGCGTGGTCACCATGACATCATCGAGTAATTTGCATAATTTACTACAATGATATGATTTTCTCTAAAAAGGCTCAAAAAATGTATACTTACTAATTAATAATAACAGTTTTGTTTTAAATGTCCATCCATCCATCCATCCATCCATCCATTTTACAATATAATTACAACACTTTATGTACATATTTATATACAGACTTGAACAGTAAGTTATTCACTGAAATATATTTATTAATTGTGGTTCTTACAAAAAAGATATCTTATAAAATATAAAAGCTAAAATGTCTCTTAAAGCTCTGCCCTTTTAATTAGTGGATACTTAATAATTTAACTTTAGCCTACTACTACAACCATATTATTTACCAGCAACATAAAGTGAAACAGAGGCAGAGTTGTCCTGCCACAGTCAGTAACAAATAAACAGAAAACAGTAGTGGTCAAATACAAATAAGGCAACAAGAGAAGTATCCTACACTTCTCTTTTGTAAAGTAAATCTGAACAGCCTATATGGGCATCTACATCAACTATATGATTTGCCTGAGAAGCTGGACAGGACAAAAAAAAAAAAAAAAAAAAAAAAGTTTTTTTTTTTTTTTTATTTATTTATTTTTATTTGTGGCGGACGTAATTCTTTCGTGGCGGGCTGCCACAAATAAATGAATGTGTGGGAAACACTGTGCTATGTACTAATCAATGTGTGGATGTGTTTAACCAATAACCAAACA
The DNA here is from genome assembly GCF_033978785.1 of Entelurus aequoreus. Classification (NCBI taxonomy): domain Eukaryota; kingdom Metazoa; phylum Chordata; class Actinopteri; order Syngnathiformes; family Syngnathidae; genus Entelurus; species Entelurus aequoreus. The sequence continues at coordinate 38,316,231 of NC_084742.1, read as the reverse complement.
CTGGTGCAACAAACATTGATTAACATGACCAATGTTTGTAAAATGACTAATTTGCATGACCGACCAATTACTGGTGCTGCTTTGCCTAATTGACATGTAGCCCGATCAATGCTTACATTTGTTTACCCACATTGATGCAACATGCATTGATTGACATGCAGACTGGCCAATGTTTGCATAAAGAGTAATTATCACTGGAGCTAATGATTGAAATACAAACTGGCCAATGAGGGCGGAATTACTTGTTGTCTTTGTTTTGGACTAGCAAAAAGAGCAGAAAGTACTCCAGTTAGTGATGGAGGACACCACCTTCGACGCCCCGCAAGCCCATCAATAGTTGGCGGTGTTTGTCTTTTGTCCTCGGAAGGACGCCAACGTGCCGCTCTAAACACATTGTGGACATCATTGTCGCTGCATGCTCAGGAAGATATACCGGGGCAGGGGGCAATATCAGAGACGAATGGTAATTGAAATGACACAATCTTTTTTTGGGGGGGAAATGCAGGCATTTGATGGCGGCGGCGAAAGAAGGTCAATGCATTTAATTTGCACTCAATGGCGGCGTGACAGGGAAACACCTGAAAGCACACGATCTTATCACAGCCTCACAGGCACCGCCACTTAGCCGCCGGCTAAAAGCTATTTGCTGATTAGCAAATAAACGCATTATCTTTTTACCTTCACTTCTGCCTGTGCGCCTGGAAGCAGGTAGAGGAGAGTCTCTTCTCCCCCTCGGTCATGACTTTGCAGGCAAGCTATTTGAGCGAGCTTTTTTTATTTTGTTTTCTTGTGTACTTTCATGTGCCATATGGGCCGTACTTTACTGGCGTTTACGCGGCGTTCATCTTTACAAGTGAGGAGAACAAAGCTGCGACAAGCTTCATCTTTGGAGAACGCATATGGACACAAATATTGGGACACTTGCAAAAGAAGTGGTGCCACTATTGCTTTTCAAAGATCATCGATGTGACAGGAGTGCTCTGCTATTTAAGAATCTACTGCAAAAGAAACACCATTCGTCAAAGATCCTCTATTTCACCCATGCTCCGCTAGTTTAAGGATCTACTGCATAGTAGTTGCTATTGATTAAAGCTAATCACAGCCTCTGCCGGCTGGGATGGAGGTTTAACATTTACATTTATGGTCTGGAACCCGGTCACATGCACAAGTGGGAATCTGAATATATAGCTGCATGGCGTCACATGGCCCACAATCACCCTTCTCTCCATCTCAGTGAATTCATGCTTAATGAGCAGTGGGTGCTGGAGCAGGGTAAGTCGCCGCCTCATCACAGGGCCAACACAGATAGACAGACAACATTCACCCTCATATTCACACACTAAGGCCAATATGGTGTTACCAATCAACCTATTCCCAGGTGCATGTCTTTGGAGGAATTAAAACCTGTAATTCACTTCACAGCAAAAGTAAGCTACTGCCTTGCGGTTTCCATCAGTCAGTTTACCCCTGGCTGAAATGTATCTTCTCCGATGACCACAAAAATAGTCATTCATTCATATACCAGTGTGGGTATAACTGGAGGAAAGGTGGGTGAATAGTAATTAATTGGATAGAGGATGTTGAGTTTGAGTTGAGTTGAGTTGAGTTTGTGTTTATTTGGAACATGCATGCATACAAAATGATACATCACAATTTCCAGTTTCTCTATTCAACATGTTCGAAAAGGAGTAGGAAGAAGCAGAGCTTATTTAATCCTACCCCTTGCTAAAACGTTAGTTCACTTCCTGTCCTCAATTCATTCACAATATACTCCGTAAGTAATAACAATAAAAATAAATAAATAATAATCAGTGAAGTAAGTTCAGTGTTTCCCATAAACTGCCAAGATACCTGTGGGGGTGGGGGCGTGACTATGGGCGTGGCTATGGGCGTGGTCACCACGACATCGAGTAATTTGCATAATGTACTACAATGATATGACTTTCTCTAAAAAGGCTCAAAAAATGTATACTTACTAATTAATAATAACAGTTTTGTTTTAAACGTCCATCCATCCATCCATCCATCCATTTTACAATATAATTACAACACTTTATGTACATATTTATATACAGACTTGAACAATAAGTTATTCACTGAAATATATTTATTAATTGTGGTTCTTACAAAAAATATATCTTATAAAATATAAAAGCTAAAATGTCTCTTAAAGCTCTGCCCCTTTAATAAGTGGATACTTAATAATTTAACTTTAGCCTACACTACAACCATATTATTTACCAGCAACATAAAGTGAAACAGAGGCAGAGGTGTCCTGCCACAGTCAGTAACAAATAAACAGAAAACAGTAGTGGTCAAATACAAATAAGGCAAGAAGAGAAGTATCCTACACTTCTCTTTTGTGACGTAAATCTGAACAGCCTATATGGGCATCTACATCAACTATATGATTTGCCTGAGAAGCTGGACAGGACAACAAAAAAAAAAAAAAAAAAAAAAGTTTTTATTTTTTTTATTTGTGGCGGACGTAATTATTTTGTGGCGGGCCGCCACAAATAAATGAATGTGTGGGAAACACTGAAATTATATTTCATATGGTGGGATAATTATCATTATCTAGAAAATAAATGGATGGATGAAATAAATTGAGAATGTTTATCATGGTTCTTCTTCTTTGTACTTTGTAAACACTTTAAGTTTGAACAGTTTGTTGAAGTGGATCATATTGATTTGTTTGCTTAATTCATTCCATAATTTAATTCCACATACTGATATACTGAAGGTCTTAAGTGTTGTACGTGCATACAGATGTTTTAAATAACATTTTTCTCTAAGATCATATTGCTCCTCTTTTGTTGAGAAGAATTGTTGTATATTATTGGGTAGCAGATTGTAGTTTGCTTTGTGTATAACTTTAGCTGTTTGCAAATTCACTATGTCGTGGAATTTCAGTATTTTCGATTCAATGAATAGTGTTGGGAATAATGGATGTTGGGTTTGAACCAGCTACCCCCGGTTTCTGGAGGACCTGCTCAATCTCTGTCATGGAGATAATCTTTCAGTGATGCTTAACTTTTGGGTCACAAAACTGTTTTCAGTGGGTCTAAGTGTCTTTGCCTGATGGAGATGTGAACTTCGCAAATGAGTCAGGTCTTTTGAACGGCTCTTTTAATTGAACGATGTCAACTGACTCGCAGAACCATTCATTTGGGGGCCTTTCTTACTTGCATATTTCGAAAAATTAGGACATGGAGCAGCGTTAATAAACATATTTTCTTTGCCATAGAGCGCACTAGTATTTAAGCCGGTTTCACAACATTTTAGAAGAAAAATAGGTTGATTGGCAACACTAAATTGGCCCTAGTGAGTGAATGTGAGTGTGAATGTTGTCTGTCTATCTGTGTTGGCCCTGTGATGAGGTGGCGACTTGTCCAGGGTGTATCCCGCCTTCCGCCCGAATGCAGCTGAGATAGGCTCCAGCACCCCCTGCGACCCTGAACGGGACAAGCGGTAGAAAATGGAAGGATGGATGGATATATTTTGACATTTATTAGCCATACGGAGCCATTAGCCGCAGATACATCCATCCATCCATTTTCTACCGCTTGTCCCTTTTTTGGGTGTCGCGGGGGGTGCTGGAGCCTATCTCGGTTGTATTCGGGCGGAAGGCGGGGTACACCCTGGACAAGTTGCCACCTCATCGCAGGGCCAACACATATCAATATAAAATATTTATAATTAAGATTTACCTTAATTGTTTCCAAAAGGTGCCTGTCACACAGCAGTAAAACAGCTACAAAAAAAATCAGAAGTCATCATCCTGGGACCACTAGCTGTGGAGGCTAGCTCTCCAAACACCTACACAGACTTAATAACTCCACGGTGACTTTTTGGTAATTTTACAAAACTGAAACAGTACAAAAAGAATGCCATTGTAAAGTAATAATTACAAATGGGAACTGATAAGATTTTTCCGGTTCCGATTCCACTTTCGATTCTGCTTAACGATGCGGTTCCTTAATGGTTCTCTTATCGATTTTTATTTGGGGAAAAAAAGAGAAAAGAAAGACCACATGATCTTAGAAAGCCTAAAGTGTATTCACATATGTAGCATAGAAGAAACACTTTTTTTTTTTTTGAAAATAAATGTAATAAATATATAAATATTATTCTGTAGAATTTAAAAAAATAAAAACAATTGTGGAAATTACACAAGAATGTAACATTTAGTTACATGCAATATTAACTTATTGCATGCAAAGTGAGAGACGTTGGTTATAAGGTTGAATTGAAAATCTCAGAAAATTTGCAGTTTTAAAAAGTGTAAGCCAAGATCATCAAAATGATAAAGGCTTGACATATCTATTTTTTTTTTGCATGTAATGAGTATATATTAGTTTCACATTTGAAGTAAATTGCTGTACACAATATTCAAATTGTTTGAGCTTCACCTGTATAATATAATGACTGCAAGAAAATCTGGTGGGAGGAAAACATGCATCTTTTCTCTGACTACAATTGGACATTCACCTAACGAAAATCAGGAGTGTCTACTGTAGCAAATAGATCTAGCGGCAGACGTGAACTGGGGCGAATACTGCCCCGGAGCCAGTCAGAATCTGTTTCTTGTCATGCTCATCTGAATGAAAAGGCATTACTTCCAATTTAACAAACAATAGTACTAACAGGATAGGTGGTTAGTTAGTACCTGTTGTATCCAGATGACTTACTAGCATTACTGCTGCATGGGATGAGAGCGGAGCGGTTCAAAAACGCGACTTTCATTTATAATTATTGCATGCTGTGTGTTCAAATGTTTCAGCATATTGCTCGCATGTCTTCTTGTTGATGAAATAGCTGCCTTATAATTATTAAAAGTAGCGCAATTGCAGTCTTTTCTTGTAAAATGTTAGTTTGTTTTGATTGAGCATTGCCATTCTGAGATCTGATGTCACTTCACAGTACGTACGTTCTGTCATGACGTCATCCCCACCCGGAAGAATCAATAAGAGAATCGCTTGGCAAAATGGCAAACGATTCCAAGTAATTGAATCACTGGGAACTGGTTCCGAACAAGATTTTGATTCCTGTTCCAAGTAATAATACTAACATGGATAATTGTAAACATGTTAGCATATTCACTCATGCTAATGACGCTAGCTTGATTGCATTACGATAGCACATACAAATATGCATGGAAACAATTCTACATATATCAAACCTGGGACGGTTTAGTAATTATGAATTGTTTCAGTTATTTTGTAAAACTTTCAAACGTTTGGATTGATGAATGAAGAATCCTTTTGAGCAGAAAACGCTAAGGACAGTTTTATTTTCGGTTCAAGGCACGAAAAAGGAAGTACATTTTCAATCTGCAGTGAGCGAGCTTGTCCAAAAGATGGCACCTTAGCACAAATAATAACACACCTTTTCAGTTTCTCTGTTGGTGTGATATGAAAACTATTTGTTGAATACAAAACACTATGGCCGTTAGCGAAGAAAAATCAAGAAATTAGCCACACCGTTTTATAAGCCGCAGGGTTAAAAGCATAGGAAAAAATAGTCTGGAAAATACAGTAAGTCAATTAAGACAACAAGACCAATTAAAGGGAAAGGGTGTGTTTGCCTTTTTTGATTAGAGCCAGCAGCTTAAGTATTTGACTTTTTGGCAATTTTTCACATTTTATCAACACTGGGTCTGGGAATGGGTTTGCGCAGTGATGACTAGGGATGATGTTTGATAAGAAATTATCGAGTTCGAGTCTATTATCGAATCCTCTTATCGAACCGATTCCTTATCGATTCTCTTATCGAGTCCAGATAAGTTGTTGTATATGGGAAAAAAAACACAATATTTGGTTTAACAAAAGCTCACTTTTATTATATAAGAAAAAAATTAAATCTAATAAATAAATACATATTGACTGTTACCCCCCTAAAAAAATAAAAATAAAATAAACAAATATTGACTGTTGTTACCCAAAGTATATTAAGTGGGATTTTTCAGAAAAACAAATATATACAGTAACACAAAAACAACCTGTCTCTGTGATCACTATAGGTGTATAAATAATAATATAGTGTTAAATAAAATCAGTCCCTTGGGCACAAAACTGAAAATACTGCTCTCCAAAAAGTGCATTTCTGCTGCTATTTGACATAACTGTCAAATGCTGATGCTTTGACATTTTTGCACTTTATTTCTTTATTGAAAGAAATTTCTATGAAGAGAAAAGTTGTTTGCAAATGTGATTACAATGCTAAAAAATGAAAAGTTAAAGCTAAAAAAAGAAATACACTTTATTGTGTTAACATTATTTATTTATAGGTGGAAAGATGTGATGTTATGAGCTAGGAAAATCACAACTACACTACCCAGCATGCAACGGGAGTGACGAGCATGCGCGGTAGACCCGAAAAGTGTTGTTGCATGTCGCCACCCGGCAGCTAAGAATGAGGTTATGAGCACGCTGTGAAAGTAAACGTCAAGAACTCAGCCAACACGCCTCGTCTGCATTATTTATAATTAGACAGACAACACATATACAGTGTGATTTTGTATTGTTTACAAGGAAAGAAAACCAAAAGTTAAAAAAGGGAGATATCATATATATGTATGTGCTGCGGTTGCTTTAAGAACGTTGCGACAGCTGCCGTAAAGGAGGTGCGTTGCTAGCCTGGTTGCTATGTTTCCGGTTGGTCGTAAAAGTGTTCGTCATGTGTTTGTAGTCTGCTCAAATCTCTCAGTAAAGTTATTCATTGGATTATACCTTTTGTTTTGAACTTTGGAGCGCTTTTTCCGGTGCATTTTTTTCCTGCTTTCGCTATCTGCTCCTAATGACTGAGCTACGTGCCGTCATTTCTTGTGATGTCTCAAGGGGCATTTCTGTTCGGGACGGTATTTGTTCTGAGGGATTCGAATAAAGAACCAACTCTTTTTCTTTACTATAGTGGTCTCGATAACGGGTACCGGTTCTCAAAAAGGGATTCGAGTCCGAGGACTCGGTTCTTTTCTTATCGAACAACCGGGAAAACCGGTTTCGAGTATCATCCCTAGTGATGACCAATTTGGGGTTTGACTTGGTAGATTTTGCAGCTAAACCAGTTGAGATCCACTTATATAGAGAATCTTTGCAATGGGTTCTGAAAAAACGGCTACTTCGGGTGATAGATATGAGATGGAGCTGTCCGATCCAGCATGGTTTGGACATCCGCTTGCCTACTTTAGGTCCTCAAGGCCAATGATTTGTTTCAAGTGGGGAAGAGGAAGATGAAGGTGGTTTGGTCCAAAACAATAGTCTCTTTTGGGAGTGTATGGAAGAAGAGCATCTTTTGATCTGCTTGGCTGTCATGCGCTATCGCTCTCTCTCACACACACATACGGAACACACACTTTCTCTCACACTTGCACACACAGAACACACACGTTCTCTCACACTTGCACACACACGCACACACACACACACAAACACGTGGTGGTCCCAGTGGGATGCTGCCGCTGATTGCTTTGGTGATCCTGCCCAGCTGATCCCAAATCCCCCAGTAGAGCTCTTCCACCACCACTGTCCACAGGTGCATTTGTGTGTAATTGAAACTTACAATACACAGATCCAATAGTGGTATTTTCTAGTCACTGTTTGTGTGTGTGTGTGCGTGCATGTGTGTGTTGGGTGGTGGTGATGTCTATTTTTAGCCAAACGGGGTAATCTCAGCTCAGAGCCTTTCAGGGCTGTTTCACGTTAACCTGGCCAAAACACTAAGCCAATAATCCAACCCTCCCCCAGACTCTCTCTCACGCACACACACACACATGTTGCCATGATGCCACGCGATAGCGCCAACACTGCTTGTATTATTTAACAGTGCCCGGAGTCCCCACTAGCACGAAACATGGAGAAAAATAGTAACTATTTTGCATCCTAACAAATGGTATAGTCAATATTGAGGCTAGAATAGGTAAATAAGAGTTTATCCAGGGTTAAGATAACGAATCCTGTGAACATTTTTACTGGATTTGCGAATGAAATGAGCTGCGTTATACACACGGAGGCCGGGATTACATAGCATAAGACCAGTGACATACAGTATAAACACATGCAAACACTGAGGGATCTGTGGTGTTTTTTTTCTTACAAACCTGCCTAGGTATGAGGTGAAACAATTTCAATCCAATAGGTTTTATAGTGCCGTTCCTGTTCCTGCTGACTTCATTTATGTATCCTGTCTGTCCCTACCCCAGGAGTCATACCAAAGACTGTAAAAAATGGGACCCATTGCTTCCCTGCTTGGCACTCAGCATCAAGGGTTGGAATTGGGGGTCAAATCACCAAAATGATTCCCGAGCGCGGCCACCGCTGCTGCTTACTGCTCCCCTCACCACCCAGGGGGTGGAACAAGGGGATGGGTCAAATGCAGAGGTTAATTTCACCACACCTAGTGTGCGTGTGACTATCAGTGTTACTTTAACTTTAACTTTATGATTGAGCCCACTGGAACAGGATCAAGATCTGTGTACCTGCTCTGCTATTTTAACGGACTGACTGCAAAAACAGGATCACAGATTCTCTCTATCAAGGGTATTTTATTTTGGCCCGCCAAAGAGTGGCTTCCTAAATTACCCTATTTTTTGGACCATAAGGCGCACCGGATCCATCAGGTCTATTTTCATACAAAAGACGAACAGGATTATAAGGCCCATTAAATGGGTCATATAACGATTTTTTTTTCCAACATTTAAAACACTTTCTTGTGGTCTACATCAGTGGTCCCCAACCTTTTTGTAGCTGCGGACCGGTCAACGCTTGAAAATTTGTCCCACGGACCGGAGAGGGGGGTATGGTATTTTATTTATTTTTTGTTTGGTTTTTTGTCATAAAGAAATACAATCATGTGTGCTTACGGAGTGTATCCCTGCAGACTGTATTGATCTATATTGATATATAATGTATATATTGTGTTTTTTATGTTGATTTAATAAACATTTTTTAAAGATATAGTTTTTTTTATTTATTTACCACGGACCGGTACCAGGCCGGTGGTTGGGGACCACTGGGCTACATGACATGTAAGCGTGGTTCGTTGGTCAAAATGTTGCATAAATTATGTTTAACAGATCATCTTTGGACTCTTTTTTGACCGTCTCTTTATGCATCATCGTTTTGTGGGCGGTTTTATTCAAGTGGCTCCACTTCGACAGCGTCTTCAACCCGTCATCTTTGTTGTACCGGTATTTTTTTAGCGCTTCCATGGCAAGTCTACTGACAGATATAAGTTAGAACTAGACACTACTTTATATCAGAAATGGCAACAGCTGAGGATGCATGCCCCACAACTAGAGGATAGTGAAACAGAAGGAGCTTATTGACTGCGGCACAAACTACAATGGTGGCCGCGCGCAAATTTTCGAGACTTATGCAGATCCCAAATGCACATCAGTAGGTTCCAATAGGAAGAAAAGCCAGATAACGTCTCCTAAGGGGCGGTATAGCTCGGTTGGTAGAGTGGCCGTGCCAGCAACTTGAGGGTTCTGTGTTCGATCCTAGCTTCTGCCAACCTAGTCACTGCCGTTGTGTCCTTGGGCAAGACACTTTACCCACCTGCTCCCAGTGCCACCCACACTGGTTTAAATGTAACTTAGATATTGGGTTTCACTATGTAAAGCACTTTGAGTCACTAGAGAAAAGCGCTATACAAATATAATTCACTTCACTAAGACAGTATGTGCCATTTTGGGGTCTTTATACACACACCATAATAAAAACAATAGGTTGAAGCACAGCATGTTTGACTACAGTAGCCGTAATGCTTCGGGTTCCATCAAAGCGGTGCGGCTTTGTAGATTACCAATGTTGGACTAAAACCTTTTGACAGATTTTTTAAAGCTGTTTGTACTGTTCTATTTTCTCAATGAAACATCAAAGTTTTGGTGTTGCTTGCTTACCTGTATTTGCCAGCGTCATTTATTGAAATGGCGTCAACATGCAGTCCACACATATTTCTTATTCATGACTGCCATCTACTGGTCACACTTATCATTACACCATGTACCACATAAATTTGCTTCAAGGTCGGTAAGCACAACCAGAATGAATATGTACTGGGTTATAAGGCGCACAGTCGATTTCTGAGATTTTAAGTGCGCCTTATAGTTCAAAAATACATTAATACTGAACTCTTTCAAACCAACACAATTTCTGATGGCATGTCTGCAAGGCCAACCGGTTGCCATGTATTGAACATGATGACCATGGTGCTGCTGTGCACTTAAAACCCCTGTGATTTCCCTGCGGCCCATTGGCACTTTTTTACTTTGGACCTTAGAGGCAAAAAATTGGGCACCCCTGCTTAATGTTATAAATCAGTGTTTTTCAACCTTTTCTGAGCTAGGGCACATTTTTTTCATTGAAAAAATCCAGAGGCACACCAACAGCAGAAAACATACAAAAATTAAACTCAGCAGCCGATATTGACAATAAAAAGTTGTTCTCGCAATTGTTGGATATGAATTCAAACCATAACCAACCATGCATCACTATAGCTCTTGTTTTAAAGTAGGTGTACTGTCACGACCTGTCACATCAAGCCGTAACTTATTTTGAAGTTTTTGGTGTTTTCCTGTGTGTAGCGTTTTAGTTCTTGTCTTGCGCTCCTTTTTTGGTGGCTTTTCCTGTTTTGTTGGTATTTTCCTGTAGCAGTTTCATGTCTTCCTTGAACGCTATCCCCCGCACCTGCTTTGTTTTCACAATCAAGACTATTTAATTTGTGCGGATGCTATCCTTCTTTGTGGGGACATTGTTGATTGTCATGTCATGTACGGATGTACTTTGTGGACGCCGTCTGCTCCACACGCTGTAAGTCTTTGCTGTCGTCCAGCATTCTGTTTTTGTTTACTTTGTAGTCAGTTCAGTTTTAAATTCATTTTGCATAACCATACCTAAGCTTCAATGGCTTTTCTTAGCGGCACTCGCCTTTTGTTTATTTTTGGTTCAAGCGTTAGATACCTTTTTACCTGCACACTGCCTCCCGCTGTCGTCTGCATATTGTGATCACGACAAAGCAATTAGCTACCCGCTGCCACCTACTGATATGGAAAAGTATAACATGGTGACTCTGCCGAGCTCTAGACAGTACAGACACTCAACAATGGCACGTTTGCGGATTATAATTACTGGTTTGCAAAAAATATTTTTTACCCAATTAGGCTAAATTACATTATCTCCCACGGCACACCAGACTGTATCTCACGGCACACAGTGGTTGAAAAACTCTGTTATAAATGCTCTGCTGTTTGAAAGACCCCATGCTGAAAACACAAGTCCAAAGAATTTATATATGACAAGGGTCAATTCTAGTCAGAAATCCTGCGTAACAAAAGCAGAGTATGCCGAAAACGACAGAGGATTTCCTCCGAGCAGACAGCCCAAACAGTGTCTCAGCATGAGGAACGTATGGATGGAGTATTCTACTGAGGCTCACAGCCAGAATATTACAATCCATACACTCTTTTCGCAGGAGCGGTGAACTGGTGTGGGTGGTGTTTTCTCCAATGTCAGCATAAATTTGCAAAATAAATAAAAATGCTTCGCAGGGTGCAGGGACAACAAGAGTATCTGCCGTGTGTGATCTTATGATAATTACTTATTCCCTTTTTTCCGGGGTAACTGATCCATCTAACCCCATAGAAAGATGCACAAAACGTCCCCGATGCCTTCAGCAGAATGAAGGCCGTCAGACTGCATGAGCGACAGCGCTCGGCGACGCGTGATCGCATGCTTGCAGAATGTCCACGCACACTATCTTGGTAAGGCTCTAAAGCCTTGGCATTTGCTTTTACTAGCTGTAAAGCCCACAACCTTTTACTTCCAATCTGTAGGCTTTGATTTGGGCTGGCATGAAGCCCAAACCTCGCCTTCTTTACCCATCTGTCCTCCTGTCTTTCTGTCTGCGTCGACACGGACACGAGTGCAGGGACACTGGCTATGACAAGAATGTGCTCCGGCACTAAGCAGCTAGCTGGGCTAGACTGGGATTACTACTATTTTATCATCTAATTTCAATGATACATATTGTACAAACAAAAAAATCAGTAGCGAGAGAAACCATTTAGATTTCTGTACCTCTTCCTGGACACTTGTTGCAAGGTAGACCTCACATGGCTCAGTCATAATTGCCCAAATAACAACAATGCCTTATGACTCCAAACCAAACCACCAGTCAGCAGGAACAGGAACATATTGTAAAAACTACTCTGATTTGTGATCCACTTCCTGGACACAAGACAAGAAGCTGATATGGCTCTATAATAGCTGCCCGGCCTCAAAATGATCATACACCGTTGGCCCTGCGATGAGGTGGCGACTTGTCCAGGGTGCACCCGGCCTTCTGCCCGAGTGCAGCTGTGATAATCTCCAGGCTCCCCGCGCCCTTGGACTAGTGGTAGAAAATGAATGGATGGATTGATGGACCAGTTTAACAAATCCTGGACCCAAAGTCAGCAGGATTAGGAACATAGACCAATATAACTGCTCTTGATTCTTGTTCATTTTGAACGTCATAGGCTCAATACCAGTTAAACTCGGCTGTTTGAACAACTAACTAACCACCGGGAGTGATGTGAGCAGGAACAGGAATGGAATGCAACATAATTAAAACTGATTTGTTTTCCTTTTGTTGACAAGCAGAACTCTTGCGGCTCAATCATCACGACACAACTGCCAGTAAGCTTTTATAATGGACTGACTCAAAGAGTAGCAAGAACAGGAACAGAGACCAACATATTACTCGTGTTTCTGCTGTTGCCCAACATTAAATAACTAATCAGTGAGTTTGTAGGAACAGGAACATAGATCCATTGGTGTTCTTCACACAACAGCATTTCATTTCCTTCTCTACACAGTAATCTCGTCTGCTCTCTATTACGCGAGAATTGGATAATGTCTTTATTTTGACTTTGTGAAATAATTTAGAGTACAAAGTTGTTGCTTTCTGTTATGAAAGTTTGTGAAATGTCACTGTGGAGGAGCAATCATATTAGTTGGCTACTTTTGAGTATTGATACCATTGTTGCTGAGCAGAGTTCATAGGGTTCAGTTACTGCTGCCCACTGATTGAATTGTCAAACTACGACTAACTAGACCAGACAGAAAGTGGGCAGGAAGAGGAACGTAGATTAACAGAATTATTGTTGGTTCGTGTTCCAGTTGTTGCAAGGAATAAAGCATGGGGCCCAATAATAGCTGCCCAACCTCTAAATTACAGTACACTCTATTTGAAGGATTAGCTAGTTCTAAAAAGAGTCTATAGGAACAGGAATGTAGTCAAACAAAATTAGCAGTGATTATTGTCCCCTTAAGAGTTCAATCATAACACCCCAAAGACAAAATTGTTACAAGACGAACTCCACCTAAGCAGAGACACACAATGAGGAAATTGAGACAAAAACTCCACTATACCATGACAAGTTTTTGTTTTGTATTAAATATGGATCATTAATAGAGGTGGGAATCTTTAGGCAACTCACGATTGGATTCCGATTACGTTTAAGGAGCTACGATTTGATTAAAAATCGATTATTGATGCATCTTTAATTTATGTATATTGATGCAGTTTTACTTTTTTTGTTGTTGAACTAAATAAGTGTATATTACTTACATGTTTTAAAACAGTGCATTTATAATAAGAATTAATTCCCACATGTATTAAATTAATAGAAATGTGTGCAAAACTGGATCATAAGTGCCCTAAAACAAAGGAGCTGTGAGGTGGCTCGCTGCAGTCAGCCAAATTTTAGAACTCTCTGCATTACTTTATTTACAATAAATAAATCAATTATCGATTATCGACGTTTACTAATCGATTTTGTAATCGTCCATGTCCGAATTGCGATGCATCTTATTTCCCCCACCCCTAATCATTAGCATTAACAACCTCTACTGGGTTGTTGGCATACAAATGCAAAGATGGCCAAAAGATAAAAATATCCCCTTTTCCTGGTTGATTGATTGATTGATCAATTAAGAGGTGTGTCCCGATGCTTATGTCCACACACCCCATTCCAGTGGCGTGCACCACTATCAATCAAAAGGTTGAAGTCGGCCCTGAAACCCAAGTCGAGATCTGGCAGGATAAAATGACATTGGTTCAATGCTGCCATGCTGTTATTTTTGGCAGTACATCAGGAACTTTATTGCAGCGAACACCCCCCTTAACAACTGACGCCCGAAATAGAGCGCCGACATTCGCGGTCAGTCCTCCTTTTTTCAGAAGGGGTTCTACATGCTTTATATTTTGTGTGAGGAGACAGTTGGGAATGGTGCTAAAGGCCAGCCAGGGGACAGTTTGGGATGAGGCACACTGCAGGGTGGCGGCCATGTTTCTCAGGGCAAGCCTCCCCCTTGCTAAATACATTAATAAAGATGACAATCAGGCTTTTTATCGTGGTGACGCGCATTGATTGCCTGCTTCTTTAGCCTTGTGCAGAGGCTAATTAGGAAATACATCCGCAGCCGCCCCATCCGCTACAGCTGCCCCCCATCCCCCACCCCGGAGCATTCTAATCCTTGCCAAGAGCCAAACTTTCCCCTGTCAGATTAAAAGGGATTAGCCAGGTCCTACTGTATGAAGAACTGGCCACTTCATATGGTGACTTTAAACTTTTCCAAAGATGGGGGGAGGATGTGTGCAGCGTACCACCCCGAACACACACACACACACACACACACCACTGCTAAGCGTGACACAATAGCTGCTGGCCCAAAACATCACTATGCGTCGCCGGCAGTGTATAATATTCATGCAGAACACACGTGCGCAGGATTTGAAGAGACACGTGCAAACACAAAATGCTTCTTTTCACCCCTGGAGAACACATCAGGGGGTCGAAATAGGGGTACAGTAAATATTTACGGGGCCAAAGGGTGACGGATAAGTGCAAAAGTAATGCAGTGTACCGCTACAGAGCATGTCAATAAACCCCCCCAAGAAAATACATTATAAAACTGATGGAAAAAAATGTTTCTCTGCTGAATATTAAAATAATTTGAGGGCCAGTCTGATGTTATTCATGTGCCATATCTGTATCAAGTGGCACCAGCTGACCTTATAGGACTAATAACCTTTGATACACATAATTGTATCCCAGTAACGACACAATGAAGTGTTGGCTTTGACTCGTCTGTATTTTTATCCTTGCATATCGCTGTTAGGCTGGCAGACGGTCACACCAGTGACCACTTAGACCACTCTGTGCGGAGGGGGTGATGTTAGAGGTGAGTTTTTGTGTGGAGGTTAAACACCGAAAAGAATTCCGCCTGTTATCAGACGGCGAACGTGAGCGAGCACATGACACGGACTGCCAACGGGTGACATTTTAGCCCCCTTGAGGCGAGGCCACGGCGTCCAATCCCCTGTCTTTCTTCCTTTGCTGGTCTATCTTCGACGCTGATAACTACTTCTAATGAACTCATGGCGGTGGGGGGCTAGGGTGGGGGGGAGCGAGACTGATGGCTTTATGGCCGCAAGGCTGGATCATCGACCTTGTTGGGCGGACTCCACAGAAAAAGAGGACAAGATGAAAAGTTTTACAATCTATTCAGACGTGCTTTTTTTACGACGTGAAGTCCACAGTTTGCCTTCAGATGTGGGCCGCGTAAACACGTTCGATAAGCAAGCCCACCGCTGTCAGGACCCAATAAAGGGGGCAAAGGTCCTGCCGGGCCAGTCGGGAGTGCTTTGCTGTTTTTAAGGACCCAACAGTTTGTCAAAGATCCTCTACATCAGTGTATTTCAACCTTTTTTGAGCCAAGGCACATTTTTTGAGTTGAAAAAATCCGGAGGCACACCACCATCAGAAATCATTAAAAAACTAAACTTAGTTGACAGTAAATAGTTGTCGTCGCAATTGTTGGATATGACTTTAAACCATAACCAACCATGCATCACTATAGCTCTTGTCTCAAAGTAGGTGTACAGTCATGACCTTTCACGTCACGCCGTGACTTATTTTGAGTGTATTGCAGTTTTCCTGTGTGTAGTGTTTTAGTTCTTGTCTTGCGCTCCTATTTTGGTGGCTTTTTCTCTTTTTTTGTTTTTTTCCTGTAGCAGTTTCATGTCTTCCTTGGAGCGATATTTCCCGCATCTACTTTGTTTTAGCAATCAAGAATATTTCAGTTGTTTTTATCCTTCTTTGTGGGGACATTGTTGATTGTCATGTCATGTTCGGATGTACATTGTGCACGCCGACTTTGCTCCACAGTAAGTCTTTGCTGTCGTCCAGCATTCTGTTTTTGTTTACTTTGTAGCCAGTTCAGTTTTAGTTTCCTTCTGCATAGCCTTCCCTAAGCTTCAATGCCTTTTCTTGGGGGCACTCACTTTTTGTTTATTTTTGGTTTAAGCATTAGACACCTTTTTACCTGCACACTGCCTCCCGCTGTTTCCGACATCTACAAAGCAATTAGCTACCGGCTGCCACCTACTGATATGGAAGAGTATTACACGGTTGCTCTGCCGAGCTCGAGGCAGCACCGACACTCAACAACAACACATAATTTGCAGACTATAATTACTGGTTTGCAAAAAATATTTTTATCCCAAATAGGTGAAATTAGATAATCTCCCACGGCACACCGACTGTATCTCACAGTGGCACGGTGGTTGAAAAACACTGCTCTATGTGACAGGAGGACTCTGATGTTTTTAATGACATACTGCAAAAAACCCTATTTAAATATCCTCTATGTGATTGGACCAATCTGCTATTTTTAAACACCTGCTGCAAAACCAATAAATACAGCAGTGTTCTGATGTTTGAATGTTTCGCTGCAAAAACACTGGTCAAAGACACTTTATATGAAATAAGTGCTTTGTTGTTGCAGCAAAAACTCTAGTCTGGACCCACATAAGGAGACAAAGGTCCTGCTGGGCTTATCAGGTGTCCCCTTATCTTGCTAACCCTCTTTCTGTTGTGTTTTGTTAGCAGGATGCTCATGCAGTGGTAGTAACAGTGACCTACCTCAAAAAGATTGGAGGCCTCGTTGCCATACTGAGCGGAAATGATCTCCGATTGGTCGCTGTACCACTTGAGGCCGCCCAGGAAGCCATCGGCGTCCAGGTCGCTGACGTCCAGCTCGGAGAGGTCAAGTTCGGGTAGGTCCGGGCAGAGGGGCTGGTCTTCGCCAACCAAGGCAGCACACTGTGGGGGGGACAGAAGAAGACTTGATACTATAAACGAGGGTGTGTGTTGTGAAAATAAACAGAAAGCAGCAAGAGCAATTTGTGTGCTTGTGGTTGTGTGTCTTTCTCAATTCACCCACATCCATACTCTTGCATGGTGTGTTTGCACTTACAAGTACGGTAAAAGGCAGTAAGTGCACTCAAAACGACCAAAGAAATGGGACAATGGACCCTTTTCCACCCTCAATAGTCGCCATCGTGGCTGCGAAGCGGAAGAGGAGGGACTAACTTGAAATAACGGAGGCTAAGTGGACTATGTACACAGTATACTTAATGAAGTGCACTGATGGAAGTATTACTTTTGAGACACAGCCTATGTATCTGCTGGTTTTCGTTGGACAACTGAAGCATCATTTAACTCTTAAGATGATCAAGGGACATGTTGTGCCATTCATGGGTTTTTCAAGGAATTTTGACTCTGTTGAGTGAATTACAGGTCATATATATTCATTTTTGAAATATTTTAACATATCTATGTTGCTTGAATTGACCTAAAATGGCCATGCCACACAAAAATGTGTATTACACGAAACAATTGCTTAATTTAAAATGCAATTTTAAAGTTTTTGACGAACATAAACAATACGGAAATAAACAATTACTTTAATTGTTTTCATTTTCATATTAGCTACAGGAGGGTGCAACGTTTTCCCATTCCAATCATCCAACAAAAAAATATCAGCTTTTACTGTTTTCTGAAAGGGTGCCTTGCTATACTGAAATGATAATTGTCTTTTGCTACGGATGTTTGGAATGATGTACATGCGAATATAATTGAATTGAAGTATTTATTTTAAACCTGCACAATACAACAACACACTTTTTTTTTTTACATTTTGGCAGAGACATTTATGCAAGGCTTGAAAAGGGGTTAGATGAAGCAGATGCTTATAATATGTATAAGCGAATAATGTGGTTCTTTTGAGATATAAAAAACAGTTGATCGGTGTAACTGGTCTTCAAATGGTTAAAACTGCAATATTATAATTAGTACCTGACATATGCATTTCAGGCTGAGGTAGTTTTGAAAGATTGACTTGTTTAATGTGCGAAAAAAAATAAAAATCTTATTTTTAAAGCGGGGCAGCACGGTGGAACAGGGGTTGGTGCATGTGCCTCACAATGCGAAGGTCCTGAGTAGTCCTGAGTTCAATCCCAGGCTCGGGATCTTTCTGTGTGGAGTTTGCATGTTCTCCCCGTGACTGCGTGGGTTCCCTCTGGGTATTCCGGCTTCCTCCCACCGCCAAAAACATTCACCTGGGGATAGGTTGATTGGCAACACTAAATTGGCCCTAGTGTGTGAATGTTGTTTGTCTATCTGTGTTGGCCCTGCGATGAGGTGGCGACTTGTCCAGGGTGTAACCCGCCTTCCGCCCGAATGCAGCTGAGATAGGCTCCAGCACCCCCCGCGACCCCAAAAGGGACAAGCGGTAGAAAATGGATGGATGGATGGATATTTTTAAAGCAGTTTTGGGGAAGCAGGCATTTTTTTTGCTCTAAAGACACACAAAAAATCAACACATGAAAATCTATTTTGCTGCCAATCATTGACAAGTCTTGAGACCTGTAGTATTTATCATTAATTGATTTATAGTGTGTTACAAATTGAGAACAGGATGTGAACAAATGTGTTAGTAATTAGAAATGGGGTAGGATTAAATAAGTTCCTTTTTGTACATGCTGTATTTGGAAACTGGAAATATGTGAAATATGTGCTGTATGATCACTGTAACTGTATGCATGTTTGAAATAAACTTACCAATAATAAGAATTGCAAAAAAAAATAGTGCTAAAATGTATGGAAATTATGTTGGGACTTTTTTTTTTAATAAATAAATAAAAAATTTAAAAAAAAGTGGAGTTATGTAAATCACAAACCTATAATTATTATTTAATTTGTAGAATTCAAGCTGAAATACATGTTTTACAAGTGGGGAAAAAGTTAATGCATGATATTTTTACAGCAATTTAGGAAACCACAAAAGGACTACTCTGCTGTTTTTAGGAACCCACTGCAACAACACAAGTCATAGATCGTCTATATGACAGAAGCGATGTGCGGGTTTTAAGAACGCACTGCAAAAAAGATTAGTCCACGATCTTTTACATGCATCTTCTGTTTTGGAAGACCTTACTGCAAAAACCCTATTCAGGACCCAAATGGGGACTGGGGGGCTTATCAGGCATCCCCTTATGTTGGAATAATAATACACAAAAAGACAATTAGTGCACATGAAGCCCAATAATAGAGACATTGAAGCAGTATGGTGCAACACATTTATAGTTTTTGCACCACTCCACTCTGGAAAAAGAAAAAAAAAAACATCTGCAGAGGTAATAAATGATGTGAATGCAGATGGAGCGACTATGAGTGAGATAACGTGCACATAGAGTGGTAGCTGATTGAATTTACGCACTGATGACTCGCACAAAGCAAAAATAAAACTAATCACTAATTCATCAGAATCACCGCGTCCGCGGTACCTGAACGCAACACTAACGCACCATCCGACTGCGAGCCAAGGGGGTCTTCCCCGTAAGCGTGGACATGGAGGTGATGTAAAAAAGCAGATAGTTGCCCTATTGCGCATTCAAATGTCTCCTCATTACGCATCCGCTAGTGCGGCTCCACAAAAAAAAGAGACAAGTCCGGCACAAACAAACAAAACAAAGAACGATGTCTCACCTCTAATTCTCTCCACACCGAGTCCTGCTGGTTACACCTGTCCCACGCCATCCAGCCACTGAATGACGCTTCGGAAAAAGGACAACAACCAAAAAAAAATCCAACCTCCGTGCACACGCTGCAAACAACACGCTTAAAAATGACACCAAAAAAAAAAAAAAAAAAAGGATTCAAGTAAAAAAAAAAAAAAAAAAGAAAAAAAAAGAGAGAGACAAATCCACGCACGCTTTAGTTCCCCACTGGCGAGGCAAAACTGCAGCTCCCCTCTCCGAGAATGAACCGAGGGCACCTGTCTTCTTACAACTGCTTTCTATCACATGACAAAGCTATTAAAAGTAGGCTCGGGGAGTGACTAGCAACCTCAACACCACTCCGCGAAGCCCGTGACGCGCACGCAGCAGGCGGAGTCTGCAGGCATGCATGCGGGCTTTGCATGCACTCATACGTAGGAAGAGGGGATACAAAAAAAAAAACATCCACGGTTCGACAGAACATGGGTGCACTTTTAACGCGTGCAAAACGGCAAAAAAAGAAATACATAATCCGTTTCAAAGCATTATAAAGTGCATCCAAGCACACGAGGTGGAATACATAGAACCAAGTCTGCAAGTGGAAAGAGATTAAAACCTCGACAAGGACTATTCCTGCAAAAATGTGGATTTAAAAAAAACACGCTAACTCAGTGAAAATGGGTTAAAGGTTTCAAATTTCAACACTGGAAGGATTAAAATATACCCGTAAAACAGTAATAGCTACCTCAACTCAACATAGACCATATTGCCAAAAGTATTTGGCCACCTGCCTTGACTCACATATGAACTTGAAGTGCCATCCCATTCCTAACCCATAGCATTCAATAGGATGCCGGTCCACCTTTTGCAGCTATTACAGCTTCGACTCTTCTGGGAAGGCTGTCCACAAGGTTGCGGAGTGTGTTTATAGGAATTTTCCACCATTATTCCGAAAGCGCATTGGTGAGGTCGCACGCCGATGTCGGCCGAGAAGGCCTGGCTCTCAGTCTCTAATTCTAGTTCTAATTCATCCCAAAGGTGTTCTGTCGGGTTCAGGTCAGGACTCTGTGCAGGCCAGTCAAGTTCATCCACACCGGACTTTTGCTTTGTGCACTGGTGCACAGTCGTGTTGGAAGAGGAAGTGGCCCGCTCCGAGCTGTTCCCACAAGGTTGGGAGCATGGAATTGTCCAAAATGTTTTGGTATCCTGGAGCATTCAAAGTTCCTTTCACTGGAACTAAGGGGCCAAGCCCAACTCCTGAAAAACAACCCCACACCATAATTCCTTCTCCACCAAATTTCACATTCGGCACAATGCAGTCCGAAATGTACCGTTCTCCTGCAACCTCCAAACCCAGAATATTTTGGAGCGAGGACATTTCACGACTGGATTTGTTGCACAGGTGGCATCCTATGACAGTTCCACGCTGGAAATCACTGAGCTCCTGAGAGCGGCACATTTTTTCGCAAATGTTTGTAGAAACAGTCTCCATGCCTAAGTGCTTGATTGTATACACCTTTGGCCGGGCCAAGTGATTAGGACACCTGATTCTGATCATTTGGGATGGGTGGCCAAATACTGTTGGCAATATAATGTACATAAGGCAAGGCAAGGCAAGGCAAGGCAACTTTATTTGTAAAGCACTTTTCATACACAAGGCAGACTCAAAGTGCTTCACAGACAACAAAGTGAAATGAAAGAAAATAAAAGCAAAATTAAAATGCAGACAATAAAAATAAAAACAGTGCGGACGTTAAAAGTTAAACGATTAAAATATTTAGCTGAAAGCTAAGGTGAACATAAAAGTCTTCAGTCTAGTTTTAAAAGTAGTCAGAGTTGGGGAAAGTCTGACATATTCAGGAAGTTTATTCCAGCTTTTTGTTGCATAGTGACTGAATGATGCTCTCCCTTGATTTGAGTTTACTCTTGGAACCGCTAACAGATTGGTCTCAGAAGATCTTAGTGATCTAGAGGGCTTATATAGTGGGAGCATATCAGTGATATACTTGGGCCCTAGACCATGTAGTGATTTATATGTGAGCAGGAGGATTTTGAAATCAATTCTCTGATGCACAGGGAGCCAATGTAAGGATTGAAGAATTGGTGTAATGTGCTCACATTTTTTGGTCTTTGTTAGAACTCTAGCAGCAGCATTCTGAACAAGCTATAGCTGCCTGACAGTTTTTTTGGGAAGACCTGCAAGGAGACCATTACAATAGTCTAGCCTACTGGTAATAAAGGCATGTACAAGTTTGTCTAAGTCTTGAGCTGACATGAGCCCTCTAAGTCTTGTTACATTTTTGAGGTGATAGGCCGATTTTGTTACTGATTTGATAAGGATGAATAAATACCATTATTCATGATGAAAACATGTCCAAAGACTATTCAGAAAAAAATATGGCCAAAAATGACCAAAAATAGTGACATGTTTGATCTAAATCTGTACTTAATTGCACTTTTTTGGAATTTTGCCGATCATGTGACGATCTGTCACTTCATTTCTTCTGGTTGTGTTTCCTTGTTTGATGTTTATTTCCTGTCAGCACACTTATTTTTGTTGCATTTCCTGCAGGTCTCCCGGAGCGCTTGTTTCCCTCACCTGTCCCTGATTGGCAGCCCGGCACACCTGGTTGCAGTTGCCAATCAGGCTGCTATTTATGCCTGCCTCGCCTGTTCCTCAGTGATCGAGGATTGATTATGTTTCCTCCTTGTTTAAGTACAATAAAAACTCTTACCTGCTCGTCAACTTCCTGTTTCCTGCATCTTGGGGTCACAACTACTGCAGCCAGGCGGGTTCATGACAGATCATTCACAATCCTTATGAACAGATATTTGTTTTTTCTCTCCATGCATTCTAACTGGTAAATAAATGCGAGCAAAAGCCCGCTAACAATGGAACGAACCCGAGTCACTCTTTTCTGCCTAAAAAAGTGCTTAAAAACATCCAAACACTTACTTCTAAGCTTTATACACACGCTGTAAGTACAAAACCCAACACCAGTGAAGTTGGCACGTTGTGTAATTCGTAAACAAAAACAGAATACAATGATTTGCAAATCCTTTTCAACTTATATTCAATTGAATAGACTGCAAAGACAAGATATTTAATGTTCGAACTGAGAAACACATTTTTATTTTTGCAAATAATCATTAACTTACAATTTAATGGCAGCAACACATTGCAAAAAAGTTGGCACAGGGGCATTTTTACCACTGTGTTACATGGCCTTTCCTTTTAACAACACTCAGTAAACGTTAGGGAACTGAGGAGACCAATGTTTGAAGCTTTTCAGGTGTAATTATTTCCCATTCTTGCTTGATGTACAGCTTAAGTTGTTCAACAGTCTCGGGTCTATGTTGTGGTATTTTAGGCTTCATATTGCGCCACACATTTTCAATGGGAGACAGGTCTGGACTACAGGCAGGCCAGTCTAGTACCCGCACTCTTTTACTATGAAGCTATGCTGTTGTAACACATGGCTTGGCATTGTCTTGCTGAAATAAGCAGGGGCGTCCATGATAACGTTGCTTGGATGACAACACATGTTGCTCCGAAACCTGTATGTACCTTTCAGCATTAATGGTGCCTTCACAGATGTGTAAGTTACCCACGTCTTGGGCACTAATACACCCCCATACCATCACAGATGCTGGCTTTTCAACTTTGCGCCTATAACAATCCGGATGGTTCTTTTCCTCTTTGTTCCGGAGGACACAAAGTCCACAGTTTCCAAAAACAATTTTAAATGTGGACTTGTCAGATCACAGAACGCCCGGAAAAGGGTGGCGTGCAGGGAGGAGACCCTGCCCCAAGTGGAGGAAATAAAGTACCTCGGAGTCTTGTTCACGAGTGAGGAGAGAGTGGATCGACAGGCGGATTGGTGCGGCGTCTTCAGTAATGCGGACGCTGTATCGATCCGTTGTGGTGAAGAAGGAGCTGACCCGGACAGCAAAGCTCTCAATTTACCGGTCGATCTACGTTCCCATCCTCACCTATGGTAATGAGCTTTGGGTTATGACCGAAAGGACAAGATCACGGGTACAAGCGGCCGAAATGAGTTTCCCCCGCCGCGTGGCGGGTCTCTCCCTTAGAGATAGGGTGAGAAGCTCTGCCATCCGGGGGGAGCTCAAAGTAAAGCCGCTGCTCTACCACATCGAGAGGAGCCAAATGAGGTGGTTTGGGCATCTGGCCAGGATGCCACCCGAACGCCTCCCTAGGGAGGTGTTTAGGGCACGTCCGACCGATAGGAGGCCACGGGGAAGACCCAGGACACGTTGGGAAGACTATGTCTCCCGGCTGGCCTGGGAACGCCTCGGGATCCCCTGGCAAGAGCTGGACGAAGTGGCCGGGGAGAGGGAAGTCTGGGCTTCCCTGCTTAGGCTGCTGCCCCCGCGACCCGACCTCGGATAAGCGGAAGAAGATGGATGGCTAGTTAAATAAATATATCAAGGTTACATTTGAAATGTAAAGCTTTCCTCCTTACTAACACTCAAACAAATACAAACGTTAAAGGCCTACTGAAACCCAGTACTACCAACCACGCAGTCTGATAGTTTATATATCAATGATGAAATGTTAACATTGCAACACATGCCAATACGGCCGGGTTAACTTATAAAGTGCAATTTTAAATTTCCCGCTAAACTTCCGGTTGAAAACGTCTATGTATGATGACGTATGCGCGTGACGTCAATCGTTGAAACTGAAGTATTCGGACACATTGTATCCAATACAAAAAGCTCGGTTTTCATCGCAAAATTCCACAGTATTCTGGACATCTGTGTTGGTGAATCTTTTGCAATTTGTTTAATGAACAATGAAGACTGCAAAGAAGAAAGCTGTAGGTGGGATCGGTGTATTAGCGGCTGGCTGCAGCAACACAACCTGGAGGACTTTGACTTGGATAGCAGACGCGCTATCTGACGCTAGCCGCCAACCGCATTGATGATCGGGTGAAGTTCTTCGTCACTCCGTCGATCGCTGGAACGCAGGTGAGCACGGGTGTTGATGAGCAGATGAGGGCTGGCTGGCATAGATGGATAGCTAATATTTTTGCCGTTGCTAAGTTAGCTTCAATGGTGTCGTTAGCAACAGCTGGAAAGCATTAGCGAAGTACCACTTCAACAGGGAAGTGGAGAAAGCTAAATCTGTGTACTCTAACCGTCTACAGGAACAGTTCCGCTCCAATGATTCTGCGGCAGTTTGGAGAGGTCTAAGGGCCCTTACGAACTATAAGCCCAAAACCCCCCAGGCCCTGAATGACCGGACTTTTGCTCAGGGCCTCAACACACATTACTGTCGTCATGAACGGCCTTCAGCTCATCAAAGCCATGCTCCCCCCCACCATCATCCTCCCCACCAATGCCAGCACTTCATTAAAGGACTCAAAGGACTCCAAGGACATCACAGGACTCCAAAAACATCATAGGACTGTAAAGGCCCTCTCCATCAAAGAAGACGATGTACGCCGGCAGTTCTTGAAGCTGAATACGCGGAAGGCCCCCGGGCCGGATGGTGTCTCCCCCTCCACTCTCAGACACTGTGCGGACCAGCTGGCTCCTGTCTTCACAGACATTTTTAACACCTCTCTGGAGCTATGCCGCGTGCCGTCCTGCTTTAAGACCTCCACCATTGTCCTTGTCCCCAACAAAGCACGGATCACAGGACTAAATGACTACAGGCCGGTCGCGCTGACGTCTGTGGTCATGAAGTCCTTTGAGCGCTTGGTCCTGCCCCACCTCAAGGACATCACCGCCCCCGTCCCGGACCCACTGCAGTTCGCCTACAGAGCCAACAGGTCTGTGGATGATGCAGTGAACCTGGCCCTCCACTTCATCCTGGAGCATCTGGACTCCCCAGGAACCTACGCTAGGATCCTGTTTGTGGACTTCAGCTCTGCCTTCAACACCATCCTCCCTGGACTGCTACGAGACAAGCTCTACCAGCTCAGCGTGCCAGACTCCCTCTGCAGTTGGATCAATGACTTCCTGACAGACCGAAGACAGCACGTGCTGTCTCGGACAGTCGAACCACAAACACTGGTACTCCTCAGGGCTGTGTACTCTCCCCCTGGCTCTTCTCCCTGTATACAAACTGCTGCACCTCCAGTCACCAATCCGTAAAACTGCTCAAGTTTGCGGATGACACCACCCTCATCGGGCTCATCTCGAATGGCGATGAGTCCGCCTACAGGAGAGAGGTGGACCGGCTGACGTCCTGGTGCAGCCTCAACAACCTGGAGCTGAACACCCAGAAAACAGTGGAGATGATCATGGACTTCAGGAAAGTCACAGCCCCACCATCCCCCCTCACCCTGATTGACTCTTCCACCCCCGTCCCCATTGTGGACTCCTTCCGTTTCTTGGGCACCACCATCACCCAGGACCTCAAGTGGGAGCCGACCATCAGCTCCCTCATCAAGAAGGCCCAGCAGAGGATGTACTTCCTGCGGCAGCTGAGGAAACTTAATGTGCCGACCGAGATGCTGGTGCAGTTTTACTCAGCCATCATAGAGTCCATCCTGACCTCCTCCATCATAGTGTGGTTCCCTGGCGCCACAGTCCAGGATAAGATTAGACTGCAGCGCATCGTACATGCTGCTGAGAAGGTGATTGGCTGCAAGCTCCCATCCCTCCATGACTTGTTCTCCTCCAGGACCAGGAGGCATGTGAGTCGGATCACAGCTGACTCTTCTCACCCTGGACACAAACTATTCTCCCCTCTCCCCTCAGGCAGGAGACTACGCTCCATCCAGACCCACACCTCCCGCCACATGAACAGTTTTTTCCCCTCGGCCATCAGGCAAATGAACAATAACTCCTAACAGCAGCTCCTTGAATTCCTTGAATTCCTTCTAAGTCTATCTGATAGCTCAGTTACAGCTCTTTTTATTACCAACTATGTGTTATATGTGTTTTATGTTGCACGATTGCACCAAGAAAAAATCCTAGTTGTGAACCCGTTCTCAAACAATGGCAATAAAACTATTCTGATTCTGATTCTGATTCTGATTAACCGTGTAGTTACATGTCCATTCGCTGATGTGTTGGACTTTCACAATATTATGTCGGACCCACTCGACATCCATTGCTTTCGGTCTCCCCTAGAGGGGGGGGTTACCCACATATGCGGTCCTCTCCAAGGTTTCTCATAGTCATTCACATTGACGTCCCACTGGGGTGAGTTTTCCTTGCCCGTATGTGGGCTCTGTACCGAGGATGTCGTTGTGGCTTGTACAGCCCTTTGAGACACTTGTGATTTAGGGCTATATAAATAAACAATGATTGATTGATTGATTGATTGTTGATTTTCTGTCTATCCTTCCAGTCAGGGGTTTATTTCTTTTATTTCTATCTGCAGTTAAAGGCCTACTGAAGCCCACTACTACTGACCACGCAGTCTGATAGTTTATATATCAATGATGAAATCTTAACATTGCAACACATGCCAATACGGCCGGGTTAACTTATAAAGTGACATTTAAAATTTCCCGGGAAATATCCGGCTGAAACGTCGCGGTATGATGACGTATGCGCGTGACGAAGTCAGTTTAACGGAAGTTATGGTACCCCGTAGAATCCTATACAAAAAGCTCTGTTTTCATTTCATAATTCCACAGTATTCTGGACATCTTTTGCAATTTGTTTAATGAACAATGAAGGCTGCAAAGAAGACAGTTGTAGGTGGGATCGGTGTATTAGCAGCGGACTACAGCAACACAACCAGGAGGACTTTGTTGGAGAGCAGACGCGCTAGCCGCTGACCTCACCTTGACTTCCTACGTCTCCGGGCCGCCAAACGCATCGGGTGAAGTCCTTCGTCCTTCTGCCGATCGCTGGAACGCAGGTGAGCACGGGTGTTGATGAGCAGATGAGGGCTGGCTGGCGTAGGTGGAGAGCTAATGTTTTTAGCATAGCTCTGTGCGGTCCGGTTGCTAAGTTGCTAAGTTAGCTTCAATGGCGTTGTTAGCACAGCATTGTTAACCTTCGCCAGCCTGGAAAGCATTAACCGTGTATTTACATGTCCACGGTCTAATAGTATTGTTGATTTTCTATCAATCCTTCCAGTCAGGGGTTTATTTTTTTTGTTTCTATATGCAGTTAAAGCACGATGCTATCACGTTAGCTCGTAGCTAAAGCATTTCGCCGATGTATTGTCGTGGAGATAAAAGGCACTGAATGTCCATTTCGCGTTCTCGACTCTCATTTTCAAGAGGATATAGTATCCGAGGTGGTTTAAAATACAAATCCGTGATCCACAATAGAAAAAGGAGAGTGTGGAATCCAATGAGCCAGCTTGTACCTAAGTTACGGTCAGAACGAAAAAAGATACGTCCATCACTGCCCCTCAAGTCCTTCACTGTAACGTTCCTCATCTACGAATCTTTCATCCTTGCTCAAATTAATGGGGTAATCGTCACTTTCTCGGTCCGAATCTCTCTCGCTCCATTGTAAACAATGGGGAATTGTGAGGAATACTAGCTCCTGTGACGTCACGCTACTTCCGGTACAGGCAAGGCTTTTTTTTATCAGCGAGCAAAAGTTGCGAACTTTATCGTCGATTTTCTCTACTAAATCCTTTCAGCAAAAATATGGCAATATCGCGAAATGATCAAGTATGACACATAGAATGGATCTGCTATTCACGTTTAAATTTTAAAAAATCATTTCAGTAGGCCTTTAAGCCCGATGCTATCACGTTAGCTCCGTAGCTAAAGTGCTTCGCCGATGTATTGTTGTGGAGATAAAAGTCACTGTCAATGTCCATTTTGCGTTCTCGACTCTCATTTTCAAGAGGATATAGTATCCGAGGTGGTTTAAAATTCAAATCCGTGATCCACAATAGAAAAAGGAGAGAGTGTGGAATCTAATGAGCCAGCTTGTACCTAAGTTACGGTCAGAGCGAAAAAAGATGCGTCCTGCACTGCACTCTGGTCCTTCACTCTCACGTTCCTCATCCACAAATCTTTCATCCTGGCTCAAATTAATGGGGTAATCGTCGCTTTCTCGGTCCAAATCGCTCTCGCTGCTTGTGTAAACAATGGGGAAATGTGAGGAGCCTTTCAACCTGCGACGTCACGC
Organism: Entelurus aequoreus; assembly: GCF_033978785.1. Taxonomy (NCBI): domain Eukaryota; kingdom Metazoa; phylum Chordata; class Actinopteri; order Syngnathiformes; family Syngnathidae; genus Entelurus; species Entelurus aequoreus. The sequence continues at coordinate 38,287,263 of NC_084742.1, read as the reverse complement.
TACTTCCGGTACAGGCAAGACTTTTTTTATCAGCGACCAAAAGTTGCGAACTTTATCGTCAATGTTCTCTACTAAATCCTTTCAGCAAAAATATGGCAATATCGCGATATGATCAAGTATGACACATAGAATGGATCTGCTATCCCCGTTTAAATTGAAAAAATTAATTTCAGTAGGCCTTTAAAGCTCATCATAGCCCCACTATGGACTGGACTCTCACATTAACCGTATCCACTCGGCATCCATTGCACCGTTCACCTTGGGGGGTGGGGGGGCGTGATTGGTTGCTTAATTTTTGCGTAGTTTGGCTAACATACATTGGAAATGAGCTGAGTACCGGCAGTTTACATCATAGCTAACAGACAAAACCATAATTTACGAGTTCACACTCAAACAGGCGCACCAACAGAACGAGATCAGATTTCTTCAGGGATCAAATTGCATCTCACAAGTTGGAAATTGGCATGCTTGGTAATTCCACTTTTTTTTTTCCGAAGCATTTCTTTGTGCATTGGGAGGCAGTAAAAAAGACAGGTGGCGGTATCCAACGTGTATACAGTGTCAACACAACGTGTATAGGCAACACCAAGCTGCCTTCAATAAAAACAAAGAGCCTTGTGGACATTTGACACAAGGACGCTTTTGTCGTTCCTGCACGTTTTTTTTTTTTTTACACTTTTTTTTTTTTTAAAGGTCTTACGCAAACCCCTATCACATTTTATAAGCCTATTAAAGCAACAACATGGGGTAATTCGACCTCAAAATAACGATTTTCATAGTACTCTGGTTTGTATTCATTCGTCGTTTGTATTCATTAATCGTGACTGTTGTCGTCATGGTGACCCCGTAGTGGTCGACCAGCCAGGGCAACTCAGTGTGCATGTTATTGTTCAGGGTGAACAATGTGTAGTAACACAACACAATCCATGTTTTTTTCTGGTTGATATTTACAAATATATTAGCAAAAAAGTGTACAACCTAATTGTGATTTAAATGGGAGATTTTTCATGGCTAATACGGGGATCAAATGGAATAAATTGGCACTTTTTACACTTTTTCATAGAGTAAATTGACCTGTTAATGGATCCAGTTTGACAGCTATTGAAGTCTTTGTTTTCCATAATATTAAAAATTACTTTATTTGTTTTTCAATTCTTTTAAATAAAAAACAAGGAAATTCAAATTTAAAAAAAAAAAAAAAAAAGGGAGGTAAAACTTCCCTTGTTGAATTAAAAATCTACAAGTTATTTTTAAACAACTTGTACCGCTTTCCATGAAAATTTAATTTCACTTAATGCCTCTCAGAGGAGTGGGCAGGAGGGATGGGTACCGAAACTCGGTTCCATGGCTCCTGTGGCAAGTCGATGGAAGGTTGCATTCACAAACCCCCGGAATTATGAGCATCAGCATTACAACACAAACAAAATATATATTTTGCACACCATATGTTCTGTATTGCTGCAATATTTATGACGATTTGTTATGGACTTAATTTTTTTATTTTTGAACCTATTTCATTTATCTGTGGCCTGAGCAGCGGTAGCCTCGGCCAATATTCGATAAGTCAATTAACTGACGATAAATAAAAATTAAGACTTTGACTGTTTGTGCGGCAAGGCGGGATCGCGGTTCTTACATTCTTGTGGAAGTTTGTATTTTTAATGTGCATTTTTCTACTACAAATAAACAGTAGTAATGCTAACCGCTTTAAAACTTCCGACGGTTAGTATTACCGTATTAAATCAAAATGATCAAAGAACTGTTATTCATAACTGCACTTTGATACGGACGAATTGACGAGTGCTAGCTTGCTAGCCAGCTTAAATGCTAACATATAAACAACAGACTTTGACGTCTTTCCCCTTTACGATATGCCAGTCCCCAATCTAAACTTGTACAAAAACATTACTATTTAAACAACGGAACGACAGTGTAAACTTTAAACAAAAAGGATGTGCTGTTTTTGCACAAAGTGATCGATAGACTCAACAGTGTCAAGTTGAAACAGACGAACTCATGTGACGTCCCAAATCGGAAGTGAAAAAACTAATCAATCGCTGTTGCGAAAAAGGCTAAGTTTCGCTCTATCTGTGTGCTTTTAATTGTTCTACAGCTTTCTTTATCACTTCTCAAACATATTTAGTGGTACTATTTAACTTGCAAATCACCCGATCTCTGTCCCACCACCCTTTCCTCAGCTAGCTAGCTGCTAAGCTAGCGCGGAGAAAGGCAGCGCCGGTCAGAAGGTAAGTAGGAAGCTACTCCCGCAGACTGCGACCACTTCCCCGAGGACAGCAGGAACTTCACTCGGTGACAGAAAACACTGTGAGTAATGGCTTCCTGCGCATCTTGCACCATACTCACGGAGAGGTTGGCTCTGCTAGAGGGCCGTGTCCGCCAGTTAGAGCAGAGTAATGTCGTAACTTTAGATGTTGCGGACACATCTGCTAGCGTTAGCTGTAGCGAGCTAACTAGCCCAGCTTGTAGCAGTCGTAAGCGGCCTACAAGCTACGGTGTACCGGTTGAGACGCATAATAGATTTAGCTCTTTAGCTAGTCCTACACCCCAGTCTACCGGGCACCACACCTTAGTCATAGGGGACTCCATCACCCGAAACATAAAGCTTAGCAAACCAGCCACAGTAAAGTGTATCCCCGGGGCCAGAGCACCTGACATTGAAGCTAATCTTAGGGAGCTAACTCGCAACAGGCCTAGTAAACACGTACGACAGGCTAATCGCACCACTAATTATGCGAATATAGTTGTACACGTTGGCTCCAATGACACTAGAATGAGACAGTCAGAGATTACAAAGAGAAACATAGCCAGGACTTGTGATCTCGCCAGAAAGATGTCCAGGCATCGAGTAATTGTCTCTGGCCCCCTGCCTGCGAGAGGCAATGATGAGAGATATAGCAGATTAGTCTCGCTTAACAAGTGGCTGTCTAGCTTCTGTAGGCAACAGGAACTATCGTTTATTGATAACTGGCCCTCTTTCTGGGGCAAACGAGGCTTGCTGATGAGAGACGGCCTTCACCCTAACCAGGAAGGCGCCATCATCCTGTCTAGAAACATAGACTACTATTTAAGTCTCACTTGACTGACTACACTAGAGCAAGCCCGGTCACAGGCAATTACAATGTCTGTTAGTCCGGGTGAGGAGTCAGTTAAGCTAGAACTAGCCAGCGCCAGGCTGGATAATCCATGTACGCATAGCAATTCTCTTAGAATAATACACAATTCACATAATGTTTTTTCTGTTGTGTCTGTGTCAGAGGTGGACATGCATTCTACTGAGGTGGCAAAATATGATATGTCCAGTCTATTGCAGCACCAAGCAAACAATCAGAAAATTCCCGTCATATCAATTCCTAGATATGGTCGAAACTATTTAAAGTGCACTACGCATAATAAACGCAGCATTGTTAATATTGCCACTACGGATAATCTTAACAAAAACTCGTCAAAACAGCCCAATACCTATAATATGGGCTTTTTAAACATAAGATCATTGTCTCCCAAGGCGTTATTAGTTAATGAGGTCATTAGAGACAACAATGTTAACGTCATTGGTATTAGCGAAACCTGGCTCAAACCAGACAAATTTTTTGCGCTCAATGAGGCATCTCCTCCTAACTATACGAATGCGCATGTTGCCCGTCCTCTTAAAAGGGGAGGGGGTGTCGCACTAATATACAATGAACATTTCAACCTTACCCCTAACCTAAATAATAAATATAAATCGTTTGAGGTGCTTACTATGAGGTCTGTCACACCGCTACCTCTCGACCTGGCTGTTATCTACCGCCCCCCTGGGCCCTATTCGGACTTTATCAGTGAATTCTCAGAGTTCGTTGCTGATCTAGTGACGCACGCCGACAATATAATCATAATGGGGGACTTTAATATCCATATGGATACCCCATCGGACCCTCAGTGCGTGGCGCTCCAAACCATAATTGATAGCTGTGGTCTTACACAAATAATACATGAACCCACGCATCGCAACGGTAATACAATAGATCTAGTGCTTGTCAGGGGTGTCACCACCTCCAAAGTTATGATACTTCCATATACTAAAGTAATGTCCGATCATTACCTTATAAAATTTGAAGTTTTGACTCATTGTCAACAAGCTAATAATAATAATAACTGCTATAGCGGCCGCAACATTAATGCTGCCACAACGATGACTCTTGCTGACCTACTGCCTTCGGTAATGGCACCATTCCCAAATTATGTCGGCTCTATTGATAACCTCACTAACAACTTTGACGATGCCTTGCGCGAAATTATTGATAGTATAGCACCGCTAAAGCAAAAAAGGGCCCCTAAAAGGCGCACCCCATGGTTTACAGAAGAAATTAGAGCTCATAAATTATCATGTAGAAAACTGGAACGCAAATGGCGCGCGACTAAACTTGAGGTTTTCCATCAAGCATGGAGTGATAGTTTAATAACTTATAAACGCATGCTTACCTTAGCTAAAGCTAAATACTACTCAAATCTCATCCGCCTCAACAAAAACGATCCTAAATTTCTGTTTAGTACAGTAGCATCGCTAACCCAACAAGGGACTCCTCCCAGTAGCTCCACCCACTCGGCAGATGATTTTATGAATTTCTTTAATAAGAAAATTGAACTCATTAGAAAGGAGATTAAAGACAACGCATCCCAGCTACAACTGGGTTCTATTAACACGAATACGACTGTATATACGACGGACACTGCCCTCCAAAATAGTCTCTCTATTTTTGATGAAATAATATTAGAGGAATTATTACAGCGTGTAAGTGGGATAAAACAAACAACATGTTTACTTGACCCACTTCCTGGGAAACTTATCAAGGAACTGTTTGTATTATTAGGTCCATCAGTGTTAAATATTATAAACTTATCACTTTCCTCCGGCACTGTTCCCCTAGCATTCAAAAAAGCGGTTATTCATCCTCTGCTCAAAAGACCTAACCTCGATCCTGACCTCATGGTAAACTACCGACCGGTCTCCCACCTTCCGTTTATTTCCAAAATTCTCGAAAAAATTGTTGCACAGCAGCTAAATGAACACTTAGTGACTAACAATCTCTGTGAACCTTTTCAATCCGGTTTCAGGGCAAATCACTCTACGGAGACAGCCCTCGCAAAAATGACTAATGATCTATTGCTAACGATGGATTCTGATGCGTCATCTATGTTGCTGCTTCTTGATCTTAGCGCCGCTTTCGATACCGTCGATCATAATATTTTATTAGAGCGTATCAAAACACGTATTGGTATGTCAGACTTAGCCTTGTCTTGGTTTAACTCTTCTCTTACTGACAGGATGCAGTGCGTCTCCCATAACAATGTGACCTCGGACTATGTCAAGGTAACGTGCGGAGTTCCCCAGGGTTCGGTTCTTGGCCCTGCACTCTTTAGTATTTACATGCTGCCGCTGGGTGACATCATACGCAAGTACGGTGTTAGCTTTCACTGTTATGCTGATGACACTCAACTCTACATGCCCCTAAAGCTGACCAACACGTCGGATTGTAGTCAGCTGGAGGCGTGTCTTAATGAAATTAAACAATGGATGTCCGCTAACTTTTTGCAACTCAACGCTAAGAAAACGGAAATGCTGATTATCGGTCCTGCTTGACACCAACATCTATTTAATAATACCACCTTAACATTTGACAACCAAACAATTACACAAGGCGACTCTGTAAACCACATATGTCAGAGTCAAGGCCCGCGGGCCATATCCGGCCCGCGAGAAGGTTTTTTACGGCCCTTGGGATGATCTTGATTTATTATTAGAACCGGCCCGCAGACCGCAGATCTTTTACACGCACCAAGCGGATGCCGGTCCAAGGTTCCGAAAGGGGGCGAGCGGCCCGCCGGGACGCGCCTGCCGGCCGAAGGGCTGCAGCCCGGCCGTCAGTCGCGGAGCCCGCCGTGCCACGCGCGCCAAGGGGGCGGGCCGAAACCCGGCCCCGAGGCCCTGAGACTTCTGCTTTGTTTCCCCAAACCGCGCGTCACCGCCGGGCCCGCACCACCGTCGGGCTGCAGCCCGAGCGTCGGTGGCGGAACCCGTCATGTGCCGCGCGCGCCAAGCGGAGCGGGGGGGTCAAGCGGGCCGAAACCCGCAGGCCACCCCCTCACCACGAGGCCCTGAGACTTCTGCGTTTGACCCCTACGCGCGGCCCGTCGGGACGCGCCCGCCGTCAAGCCACGAGGGCCAGCCGTCGGGTCGCGGAGCCCGCCGTGCCACGCGCGCCAAGGAGCGGGCCGAAACCAGCGGGGGGTTTCGGGCACCCAACTCGCCTCCCTCCCACGGAGGGAGGAGGGGGGTTTAATGTGAACATTACTGTGCAATCACATATTTAGAGTTTTTACTCAATTCAAGTTTAAAAGTTAAAGTTTAATATTTGTTTTCACTGCATGTTACTTCTCCTTAAACAAAGTGTTGTTTTTGATTTATAGATTTTTGCACTTTATTTTATTGTATTTCAATTTAATTATATTTTAAAAATATTTCAGTTGAGTGGATGATAGAAAATTGCTATTATTGTTTTTTTCTTTGAAGTAAATTTAGCCCACTTTTGCTAAAATAGAAAATATAGGCTACTGATGGTGCCTTGAATACCGGTTTCTTTCATTTAATGTTCATGTTATGGGGATTTTTATATAAAGGAAATTTGTCTTTTGTGTCTGTTGAAAATTAAAGATTACTGACAGAGCCATAAGAAAATATTGCTTTATTTATCTGATCATATTGGAATATATTTGTTAGGTTTTTAGTAGGTTCAATTAGGTTCACTAGACTATATGCGTCATTTAAAAATTTTTCAATGAACATTCGAACAGTCCGGCCCTCGGCTTGTAGCTAAATTTTTTATTTGGCCCTCCGTCCATTTGACTTTGACACCCCTGCTGTAAACAATCTGGGTATTATCTTCGACCCAACTCTCTCGTTTGAGTCACACATTAAGAGTGTTACTAAAACGGCCTTCTTTCATCTCCGTAATATCGCTAAAATTCGTTCCATCTTGTCCACTAGCGACACTGAGATCATTATTCATGCGTTCGTTACGTCTCGTCTCGATTACTGTAACGTATTATTTTCGGGTCTCCCTATGTCTAGCATTAAAAGATTACAGTTGGTACAAAATGCGGCTGGAAGGCTTTTGACAAAAACAAGAAAGTTTGATCATTTTACGCCTATACTGGCTCACCTGCACTGGCTTCCTGTGCACTTAAGATGCGACTTTAAGGTTTTACTACTTACGTATAAAATACTACACGGTTTAGCTCCAGCCTATCTCGCCGATTGTATTGTACCATATGTCCCGACAAGAAATCTGCGTTCAAAGAACTCCGGCTTATTAGTGATTCCCAGAGCCAAAAAAAAGTCTGCGGGCTATAGAGCGTTTTCTATTCGGGCTCCAGTACTCTGGAATGCCCTCCCGGTAACAGTTAGAGATGCTACCTCAGTAGAAGCATTTAAGTCCCATCTTAAAACTCATTTGTATAATCTAGCCTTTAAATAGACCCCCCTTTTTTAGACCAGTTGATCTGCCATTTCTTTTCTTCTCTCCTCTTCTCCCCTGTCCCTTGCGAGGGGGAGTTGCATAGGTCCGGTGGCCATGGATGAAGTGCTGGCTGTCCAGAGTCGGGACCCCGGGTGGACCACTGGCCTGTGCATCGGTTGGGGACATCTCTGCGCTGCTGACCCGTCTCCGCTCGGGATGGTTTCCTGTTGGCCCCGCTGTGGACTGGACTCCCGCTGATGTGTTGGATCCACTATGGACTGGACTTTCACAATGTTATGTCAGAACCACTCGACATCCATTGCTTTCGGTCTCCCCTAGAGGGGGTGGGGGGGTTCATAGTCATTCACCGACGTCCCACTGGGGTGAGTTTTTCCTTGCCCGTATGTGGGCTCTGTACCGAGGATGTCATTGTGGCTTGTACAGCCCTTTGAGACACTTGTGATTTAGGGCTATATAAATAAACATTGATTGATTGATTGATTGAATCACCTTTCAAAATGTAAAATTAAAATTAAAATTACACATATTTAAACACACAAATAAAAATAATGTGGCTCTTATGAAGCCAGAACAACATTTGATGTTCCCTCTACCAATTAAGTGTATTGTGTCCATTTATATTAGTTATTATTAAAATACAACTTGGTTAATAAAATGTATGTGTGCATATAATTACTTTTTGAGCACATTCAACAATACAATGATATTAATGACAATATTGATCATTGTGGGCCTGCAGAAGCCACCAGTAACCCCAGTGGGCCTGCAGACGCCGACAGACCAGCCGCCTGCTGCTCTGGCTTTGGACATGCCGATGGAGTCACAGTCACGGCGGGCCGTATCACGGCGGCATCATCCTCGTCTTTGGCAGGCCGTCCCACGGTGCTGTCATCTTCATCTACGGCGTGATGTCCCACGGCGGCGTCATCGTCTCCAGCATCGTCGCCTACGCGACCGCCAGCCGGAATTCCGCACAAGCGGCCATCAGGCGCCCGCACGCGGCTCCCTCAGTGGCCAATTTCTGGACACCCTTTGCACCAACAAGAGCGACGCCCAAGACTTGGGGGTAGGACTCATTGGCTGCTGAGGTTCTGGCGCCACTCGCGTCAGGCTTCTTGACGTGGCCGAGCTGTGGTCGGCCGCCTCGCCAGCTGCAGCGGTGTTCAACTCGCCGCCGCCACCTGACTCGTCCCCGGTGGATTCTGGGAAACTTGGCCTAATGGCCCACAACCAAGTCCTGCCTCCGCCCTCCTGTGACTTTGAACTTGTTTTTGTTTTTTACTTGGGATGTCTGAAATCCGTCCCTCAAGGGGGGGGTACTGTGATGATCAGTTGCCAGGATTAAGTTTTGTTTATGTTTAGGATTCCCTTAGTTCTGTTTCAGCACCCCTGTGTTTGTGTTCCTGGTTGCCATGGGTGCAGATTATGTTCACCTGCCTCTGATTAGTGGTCGGGACGCTCACCTGCTCCCGGTCACTAATCAGAGAGCTATTTATCCCTGCCTCCCGCCACACTCTGCCTGGCTGTTTTGTTTGCTTCATGCAACAAATTACGTTGGATACCTTTGCTTCTAGTTCCTGTGATAGGTTATCTTTTGCTAAGCTTTAGCGTTGCTTCCCGAGCAATCGGCAAACTTTTCCTGCTTTGTATTCTTGCCTGATTTATTTATCAAAATAAATAATCTTTCTCACCTGCACACTTCTTCCAGAAATCCGTCTGCATCTTGGGGAAACGATCAGCGCATTACCATGCGATAACATCTTCCTCCTAACTGACATGAATGAGGCTCTAAGGGCGGGGTCTGATCATTAATATCAACACTGTCTGTGCCCTGTTGTGGTGAAAAATTATAACAGCCATTACTTCCTTCCATATGCTCTAATCTTCCTGAAGTTTTTGATGGTGGGTCGGCGTATTAGGTGGGACATAACTGCATGACTACTTCAGCGCCTTTATTGCCCCCTTGTGGTGAAAAACTATAACAGTAAAAACTTTTGATCTTCCGGAATTTTTTTATGGTGGGTCGGTGTATTGGGTGCGATGCAACTGCAACACTACAGCGGTGCTAATATTGCCCCCTTGTGGTGAAAAAATAGAAACGTAACTTCCTTACACATGCTCTGACGTGCCTGCAATTTTCGGTGATGCTTTAGGGCATCGGCAAGGACGTGACCGCAAGCATTATGCATGCTGGCTAACTCACGTGAACCCTGCGGTGCTAAGGTGGTGAGGGCCCGTTCAATGCTGATCACAGCTTTAATTTTTGTTTAGTTTTTTTTAGGAAAATGTGCATGTTTTTTTGCAAGTACTAGTTCGGATGATTTTTAGTGATTTGGTACTAGTAAAATATATACAATACACATTTCTAGTGCCCCCATGTATAACTTACAGTAGCTTTAAACAAAGGACCCACAAAGCAAATGTTATTTTCACTCGCATACAAAACATTCTAACTTGGATTGTTTCCCTGGCTTTGAGACTGTCCCAAAGGACAGTGCGGCACAGACACAACAAACACCCTTTTTGTCTCTCATGGACACACCTGTTGTTGTTGACTTTGGACTAGCGACTGCACAACATCAAGGCCGCGGAACAGACACATGCGGCAGGCTTACACACACACATGCATCCACAAAAAATATACGCCACACACACATACCCCACCTCCCATTCAACGCCCTTGACGCAAATCCCTTCGGGGTGATGGACGGCTGGGCAGCGCCTGAAGAGCTGCAGCCCGCCACCGTAGCCCCCACTCCCTCCCCTCTGTTGCAAGTCTCGAGTTGTATGTTGTAATATGTATATGTGCATTGCTATGGAGGTTTTTTCCCACTCCAGACTGGGCCCCCTTAGGAGCCCAGTCTAGATTGTATTTTTTTTCTCATCCTCCCCCAGCGTTTACCTTTTTCCTATCTTTTACGGGGCGCCTTGTGGCGACCCATCAGCGTTCCTGTTCTGTAACCCTGTACACTGTTTGTTTGTCTAATCTTGAACGGGTTTGTGCTGAAAAGAAAGTTTCATTGTATTTGTGCAAAGACAATAAAGACCTACCTACCTACCACAAAACACGGTATTTGTGCAAAAATGTACCCGCTACGGGTACATGTGCTCGCCATATACAGACGCCAGCCAATGCGAGCAGGTGGCATGTGCAGTGACCTCACGGAGCCCAGATGGACCCGGTACCGCCCAGGATAAGTGATAGAAGCTGGAGAGTAAAAAAAGAGCAGGGACTTGGTGTCCCCTGGTTAAAAACAACATCCTGGTTATATGCACATGGTGCGTCCTCGCTGGTTAAGAGGCAGCATTATGAGTTACGGTCCCGAGGCTTATCTGATTGTACACTTCATGCACATTAGGACTAAAGTAAAAATAGTTGTGGTGCTGCGTTTTTAGCTCTTTATTAGGAGGGTTTTGAAAGGAACATCAGCCAAAAGTGAGGGAAGGCGGGCAATCATTATAGGAGAGGAAATCGATAATTATGGCCAAGAAAACATGTGAAAGCACCAATTATTAAGAACATTTTTTTACATAAAAAATAAAATAAAATATTAAATAGGACTGTTGTTCAGATTAAAGATAATATTTTGAAAGTCAAATGAAAAATATTATGTAAAATAGGCCACTAGTTATTAGAGTCACACAGGTGACCTGGAGCCTATTCCAGATGTTTTCAAGCAAGAGGTGAAGGACATCCTGGACTTATTGATAGTCAATCACACGACACATATAAACAACATTCGCACCTATGGATAATTGAGTCTCTAATTAACCTAACATGCATGTTTTAAGAATGTGGGAGGAAGTTGGAGTACCCCGGACAAAACCAATAGGAGAACATGCAAACCAGAACATGCCAATCAGACATGGATGCTTGATGTCTTGACGGTGAAGTCAACATGCAGGGTTGACCATTCTGGTTAAATTGTGGCACTGAGCAGAATTTTTTTTAAATATTTTTTTCCAGACTTTTTCATTTTTTGTGAAACAATTTGTATACTTTTTTAATCAAACTGGAATTTAATCTGATTCATGTTTTGCACTAAAATGTATTCATGGGAAAAAAGTTGTTCAGTGATGTACTTTTCTTGTGCTAAACAGCGTATTCAACAAAACTATAACTACATTTACATATTTTCCTGATACACTATTTTGCCAAAAGTAATTGGCCACCCATCCAAATGATCAGAATCAGGTTTCCTAATCTATACTCTCGGCAGGGTCCTTGAGGGTGCATGGGAGTTTGCCCAACAAGTCTACATGTGCTTTGTAAACTTGGAAAAGGCATTCGACCGTGTCCCTCGGGAAGTCCTGTGGAGAGTGCTCAGAGAGTATGGGGTATCGGACTGTCTGGTTGTGGCGGTCCGCTCTCTGTACGATCAGTGTCAGAGCTTGGTCCGCATTGCCGGCAGTAAGTCGGACACATTTCCAGTGAGGGTTGGACTCCGCCAAGGCTGCCCTTTGTCACCGATTCTGTTCATAACTTTTATGGACAGAATTTCTAGGCGCAGTCAAGGCGTTGAGGGGATCCGGTTTGGTGGCTGCAGGATTAGGTCTCTGCTTTTTGCAGATGATGTGGTCCTGATGGCTTCATCTGGCCAGGATCTTCAGCTCTCACTGGATCGGTTCTCAGCCGAGTGTGAAGCGACTGGAATGAGAATCAGCGCCTCCAAGTCAGAGTCCATGGTTCTCGCCCGGAAAAGGGTGGAATGCCATCTGCGGGTTGGGGAGGAGACCCTGCCCCAGGTTGAGGAGTTCAAGTACCTAGGAGTCTTGCTCACGAGTGAGGGAAGAGTGGATCATGAGATCGACAGGCGGATCGGTGCGGCGTTTTCAGTAATGCGGACGCTGTATCGATCCGTTGTGGTGAAGAAGGAACTGAGCCAGACGGCAAAGCTCTCAATTTATCGGTCGATCTACGTTCCCATCCTCACCTATGGTCATGAGCTTTGGGTTATGACCGAAAGGACAAGATCACGGGTACAAGCGGCCGAAATTAGTTTCCTCCGCCGGTTGGCGGGGCTCTCCCTTAGAGATAGGGTGAGAAGCTCTGCCATCCGGGGGGAGATCAAGGTAAAGCCGCTGCTCCTCCACATAGAGAGGATCCAGAAGAGGTGGTTCGGGCATCTGGTCAGGATGCCACCCAAACGCCTCCCTAGGGAGGTGTTTAGGGCACGTCCAACCGGTAGGAGGCCACGGGGAAGACCCAGGACACGTTGGGAAGACTATGTCTCCCGGCTGACCTGGGAACGCCTCGGGATCCCCCAGGAGGAGCTGGACGAAGTGGCTGGGGAGAGGAAAGTCTGGGCTTCCCTGCTTAGGCTACTGCCCCCACGACCCGACCTCGGATAAGCGGAAGAAGATGGATGGATGGATGGAGGTTTCCTAATTACTTGGCCCGGCCACAGGTGTATAAAATCAAGCACTTAGGCATGGAGACTGTTTCTACAAACATTTGTGAAAGAAAGGGCGCGCTCAGGAGCTCAGTCATTTCCAGCGTGGAACTGCCATAGGATGCCACCTGTGCAACAAATCCAGTTGGGAAATTTCCTCGCTCCTAAATATTCCGAAATCAACTGTCGGCTTTATTATAAGAACATTGATTAGTTTGGGAACAGCAGCAACTCAGCCACAAAGTGGTAGGCCACGTACACTGACAGAGAGGGGTCAGTGGATGCTGAAGCGCATAGTGCAAAGAGGTCACCGACTTTCTGCACAGTCAGTTGCTACAGAGCTCCAAACTTCATGTGACCTTCCAATTAGCCCATGTACAGTACGCAGAGAGCTTTGTGGAATGGGTTTCCATGGCCGAGCAGCTGCATGTAAGCCATACATCACCAAGTCCAATGCAAAGCGTCGGATGCAGTGGTGTAAAGCACGTCGCCACTGGACTCTAGAGCAGTGGAGACGTGTTCTCTGGAGTGATGAATCACGTTTTTCCATCTGGCAATCTGATGGACGAGTCTGGGTTTGGAGCTTGCCAGGAGAATGATACATTTCGGACTGCATTGTGCCCAGTGTGAAATTTGGTGGAGGAAGAATTATGGTGTGGGGTTGTTTTCCAGGAGTTGGGCTAGGCCCCTTAGTTCCAGTGAAAGGAACTTTGAATGCTCCAGGATACCAGAACATTTTGGACCATTCCTTGCTCCCAACCTTGTGGGAACAGTTTGGAGTGGCCCCTTCCTCTTCCAACATGACTGTGCACCAGTGCACAAAACAAGGTCCATAAAGTCAAGTCAAGTCAAATTTTATTTATATAGCACATTTCATACACAGAGGCAATTCAAGGTGCTTTACAAAACAAAATAATTGAAAACAAGCAGGGAGGCAATGCATAGCATTTCACATAGAGTCAATTTCACAGTGATCATTTGAGAAATAAACATCATCAGCAGATTAAGACCTTTACATAGAATCATTTTATTAATTTAACAATAGAGCATAATTAGACTTGAGATAAACAACATTAATTAAAATGTATTAAAACAATAAAGATTAAAGATTCATTAAACCCATCGACTTCAGAAATGTAGTGGCAGTTGAAAGCAAAAGTAAATAAAAACGTTTTAAGTTTAGATTTAAAAATAGGTAGGGTAGGGACAGATCTAATGTCCTAGGCATAGTGGCAGAATGCAGCTTCACCATGTTTTGTTTTGGTCCTAGGAACAATTAGCAGACCAGTCCCTGATGACCTAAGAGATTTAGATGGTTCATAGTGTAGAAGCAATTCAGAGATGTATTTTGGGCCTGGCCCATTGAGAGATTTATAAACTATTAGAAGAATCTTAAAGCTTATTCTATGGCATACTGGTAGCCAGTATAGAGACTTGAGTACTGGTGTAATGTGTTCTGCTTTCTTGGTTCTTGTTAGAACTCAAGCAGCAGCATTTTGAATGAGCTGTAGCTGTTTCATAGCTTTCTTTGGGAGGCCTTCGAAGAGACTGTTGCCGTAGTCCAACCTGCTGGATGTGAAGGCACGAATTAGCTTTTCTAGATCTTGTTTGGACGTATAGCCTCTATAACCCAGTACATTCTCGCGTTGAGGCAGGAGCACTAATCACTGCTCCACCGTGCTGCCCCCGACTTCATTTTATACTATATTTTCTCCACAGTCTAATACTTTTTTTCATACAGGGCTTACTGTAAATGGCCGTGAGGGTCTTTTGCAGTCACACTTCTCTCGCATTTAGCCTTTCTTGCCGTGACAATGTATATCTCCAGTGTGAAAAGTAGTTCACACCGTATCTGAGGCACCGTAGCACATACTGCATATATAACGGACGCTCCCCTTGGCATTCTATATTGAGCATGGCGCCTCACTTTTACAAATACACTTCAAAAAACAGCCATAAGAAAATCCTGTCCGACGATCGCTCTGGTTTAATTGCTAAATGGCTCAAAAGTCAGGATATAATATGTCTTTTTTTTCTGAGCCGGTGGCACGCCGGGCGCACCGAGCTCCGACCTCGGCAGTTCACAGAGCGCGAGAGGTCTTAATGATTAAACAATCACTCCCAGGAGTCCGCTTGACAAGTGGAAGTGGCCCAGCCAAAATGAGGCTAATCCATGGATAATTATCTTTGCTTGAATATTCAACATGGTCTGCCTGACTGGTTGACTGATACACAGGATGTCATTTGCATTTCAGGCCTCCCAGAGATCCACATTAAAGCTACAATAAAGGATAAATGGCGTTTAAGATTTTTGTTCCTCATGCTAATACTGTATCTATAATACACAGTAAGTGGGCTTATCTGCGAGTGATCCGTCAAATAGAGGATCTCTGACTCGCAATGGTATTGGTTTATTTCAAACGAGTACACAGTTACAATGTGGTTAAACACATATTTACCATTTCAACATGTCCGAAATAGCATAGGAAGAAGTAGGGCCTATTTAATCCTAACCTCTACATAGCAGTTTGGTACTTCCTGTGCTCAATCTGTAACAACAACAAAAATAAAATAAATAATATATAATAAATATATAATATAATAAATAACCAATAAAGTTCATATGTATAAATAATGATTAATAAGTTGTGATTCACACAATATCATATTAGTACATTGTTTGAGTTATTGCTTAATCTATTCCATTTGATTTATTTTACCTTGTCAATGTCTGTGCCGTCCACTTGTATTTGTGTTTGACTCTTTCCTGCTGTTACCGAATAGCAATATTTACATTTTACTTAGATTCAAGGACAGTCTGATTTTGTCAAACCATCTCTTTAATATAATATTGATTTATTTTGGTATTATCTTTAATAGTGTATGCATTCTGTCCTGAAAAAAAGGCAATCGTCTGCAAATAGTATTAACTTTGCAACTTTAAAAATATAATTTATTAAGATATTAAATAATTTTGGTCCCAGTATTGATCCCTGGGGTATGCCGCAAGATCATTTAAAACTGATGGCGTGTGTTCGCCTAGCTTTACTATTACTGTTACGGTGTACAGGGGAAGAAGACGGCACAGACAACAGGGACGTCGTTTAACTCTATATTTATGAATATATCAACAATAGAATGGAGTGTGACTAATCCAAAAGGTGTATGTGTGTGACTATGTGTAGCAAGTTACCGGAAGTGTTGAGCGAGGTGCGGAAGTCCAAGAGGAGGCAAGGCAGGCTCGGAGGTCTGTGAGCAGGCGTGAGATCAAGTGCAGGAGCGAGGCGTCAAAGTCCGTGTCCAGGAAGGAGGTCGAAATCTGAGAGTCAGCCAAGGAACCAGAGGGAAAACGGGAAGACGAGACACACCGGTCGTAACGCGGGAACATAGGAATGATGCTGGAAGATGACAAGGAAACACGAGACAAATGAACACAGAGGGGGGGGAACACAAAGAGAGAGAGAGAGAGTGTGCATAGAGCTATGGTTTGTCGGCTTACTGTACGGGAACAAGTCGTTACGTTGTGGCCCAGAACGCAGGTTTGCACTGGCTGAAGAAGGCAAGAAAGCTCATCCGCGACAGGTGTGTAGAGTGCGGATTGAGCTGATTGAATGCAGCCGCCTGCTGCAGCCGGAGTGGTGCGCGACGGCGCGCGCTTGTAGCTGCGCCCAGCGCAGCGCACAGATGAATGCGCACTGGGGTTGCTTTGTTTATTTTGGTTTGTCAGACAGACCTTCAAAGTAGGATCTATCGCATGCCTGCGTTTCACCAATCGCATGCAGTCACTGGTGACGTTTGACTCCGTTTCACCAATCAAACAGAGCCAGGCGGTCACATGATTAACAAGCTTAAGCTTACATGAACTCAACAAAGCACACCGCGGTAAGTAACGTTAGTAGATATTTTGGCTGTCACCGTAGGCTGATGTACATCGTGTGGGGACATTTATTAACGTACTGCAGCCTCATAGACACACAGTCGCACACACACCCACACACATGCATAGAAACACCAATCAGTGTGTTCCCAGATGCAGCCCACACCTATCAGTTTATGGTTTGCGTAAAGGCTAACTTTTTATTTTCCTTTGTAATCTCTGCCTACTGAGCCTATGGTGCTGTTAAGTTATTGTGGCTCAATTTGCCTTAATTTGTTTTATGTTAATGTATTATTATTTAATATATATTATTGTTTGCTCTTGAACGCATCATAATTATCCCCTCAACTCCCCCCAAAATGGATTAACTCGCTGGATAAAAAAGACAATATAACGTACATACATAAACGCGGATGCATATGAAAAAGTGCAATATATGTATATGGACAGTAACCTATTTATTTATTTATATCTGCACCTTATTGCTTTTTTATCCTGCACTACCATGAGCTAATGCAACGACATTTTGTTCTTATCTGTACTGTAAAGTTCAAATTTGAATGACAATAAAAAGGAAGTCTAAGTCTAAGTTTTAGTTGCTTAAGAGATATTCCTGGCTCTGAATTTGTTCATTGCTATTTTTATGTTTTTGTGCATTATTTGTTGCCGTCATCATTAAACGAACAGGTTACTCATCAGTTACTCAGCACTTGAGTAGTTTTTTCACAACATACTTTTTACTTTTACTCAAGTAAATATTTGGGTGACTACTCCTTACTTTTACTTGAGTAATACATCTCTAAAGTAACAGTACTCTTACTTGAGTACAATTTCTGACTACTCTACCCACCTCTGGCAATGGGTCCCATTTTGATAGTCTTTGGTATGAACTCACGACCTTCCAGTCTCAGGGCGGACACTCTAACCACAAATTTTGAATTTGTGCAACACGTGTTGTGCATAACAAACTCAAAAGCCATTCAGCTGTTAGCTATCTTACCTCTTGCTAATACGAGCAGTTTGAGACTGTGCATGTCTCTGTGAGCAATGCGATGTGTTACCACGCTAAAAAAACAGTTCCTCAGTGTTCGCTCTTACAAAAACAATGTGGCTACAGTTTGGTTATTATGCAGGTTACGGAACCTGAATGAACTATTGTCGCCATTTTTTGGATGCATTTTTATAGTGATTTAGTGGCAGAATGGATCACACCCGTTAGCTTTGCTCGCCTCATCTTACAAGCATTTTTTAATCTTTAGAATAAAATAAAAACGTGAATGCAAAAAAAACATTTTTTGTCTCTCAAAAGGATTGCGAACGATTGGGAAAATTCTTTTAAAAAAAAGTGCGGTTCCCCTTTAAAAACACTTCTTCTCATAAGTGGGGAAAAGATAAATAATATCATGCTCACCGAGAGTTCCATGTTGTCGGTCTCTTCTTGACTTGTTTAAAAATCCCTAAGTCATGCAAGATGCATGTGGTAGGGAAAGAGGTTGGTGGGTAAAGTTGTGGGGGTGGAATGTGCTAAACTGGCGCTCCGGGCTGGGAATTGTGCGGCGCTTTGCTTGGATATAGCACTCAAGCCTGTGAATATTAAAATTGATTGACTAGAAGAGCAGATAAATAAGACTTAACCCATTCCAAAAGACACAACACGTCTGCTGGCAGCTAAGTGCCATACTATAGCGTGAGCGAGTAATGCTAATTTGGAAAAAAAAACGTACTCCGGAATGTGAAAAATTCATTGAGTTCTCATTGCTGGCTTCAGGGCAAAGCAAAGCAAAAGTAAAAAAAATAATAACAAATCTCCTTTGAGTCACAAGGAAGGCCCCCCAAAGCACAACAGATGCGGCTTGATTTCCAAAAAGAAAGCAAGAGAGGCGGGGCTGGTTACCTTGATGGAGCGTTCCTTATGATGCTCAGCACTTTGAAAGAGCGCCAGGGAGGAATTAGGTCAGGCGGAGTGCAGTGAGTGCCCTGTGGAATGCCGCGTTAGGAAGAAGAAAAATAAAAATAAAAAAAAGCATCAGAGGGAACAGCAGGTAGAAATGTTCCCTGAGTCGGGAATGCTGGGAAGAAAAGCCTTATGGCACAATAAAACGGATTGTATGTTCACCTTTTTTGCCCACCTTAGAGAAAAGGACTCAACAGGCGGAGACGAGACAAAAGAAGGACATGTGACAGGGGGGAATAAAAGACGGACAAAGCACACATGGATGGGAATGCGAAGACACGGGGTGAGGATTTCAGCGGTCGCTATCTCTGCGTTAATCTCACGGTTAACGACTCTGCTGGGTCTTCGTGCTCACTATAACTGAATCTGAACATGGCTCTTGATCGTTTCCCCAGCCAGGTTGGCATTAGCCAGCATGCAAGTCGGAATAAAAGGAAGTCGGTCACAACGCCGTCGGTTCTGGATTGAAGTCCTACACAATTTTAATACGATTTGTTATTCACAATTTGTGTAGCTAAAGTTGAACAGATAGCGGACAACAGTTGCTTGCGTGTTACGATGCATCATTAAAACTGTCCATAACATTTAAAAAGTGACACCTAAAAAAGGAGTTTATGTATTTGAGCATGTCATAATCCACTGTGGCATAAACAATGTTGGTTCACATTGATGATAGACCAACTTCAGATTGTTATCTTTGTTTAAAAATAGAACGAGCACATTCTGAAAAAGTACAAATCATAATGTTTTTGGTGTTTTTTTTTACACTTAGATGTTGAGCTTAATAATTAATTTGTGGTTATTTGTATTTTCTGAATAAATCATGTGATAATGTTCATCAGTCAACTCATTGGTGTTAATTTTCAATCTATCAAGATTAGAGATGTCTGATAATATCGGCCTGCCGATATTATCGGACGATAAATGCTTTAAAATGTAATATCGGAAATTATCTGTATCGTTTTTTTATTATCGGTATTGTTTTTTGTTTTTTTTCTTAAATCAACATAAAAAACACAAGATACACTTACAATTAGTGCACCAACCCAAAAAACCTCCCTACCCCATTCACACTCATTCACACAAAAGGGTTGTTTCTTTCTGTTATTTATATTCTGGTTCCTACATTATATATCAATATATATCAATACAGTCTGCAAGGGATACAGTCCGTAAGCACACGTGATTGTGCGTGCTGCTGGTCCACTAATAGTACTAACCTTTAACAGTTAATTTTACTCATTTTCATTATTTACTAGTTTCTGTGTAACTGTTTTTATATTGTTTTACTTTCTTTTTTATTCAAGAAAATGTTTTTAATTTATTTATCTTATTTTATTAATTAAAAAAAAACAACAACCTTATCTTCACCATACCTGGTTGTCCAAATTAGGCATAATAATGTGTTAATTCCACAACTGTATATATCGGTATCGCTTCATATCGGTATCGGTAATTAAGAAATGGACAATATCGGAATATCGGATATCAGCAAAAAGCCATTATCGGACATCCCTAATGAAGATAAAAAAATTATATTAACATCAAATTACAGAATGTGGTTTATTTTGTACATACAGTATGTAGCATCATCTACAAAGATAAAAATAATTTCTATTGCGACATCCACTGGACACATTTAGAACAGCTGGGTCTTTCATAAAAAAATTACAGGTTAATTTTTGTACTTAATCTCATCCCGCAGGCCGGATAAAACCTGTTCATGCGCCTTATGTTTGACACCCCTGTGATAGACGTATGCACTTTTTGGTCAATCCAATCCGTAATGAATTTTTCTCGGAACCCTGTTGAGGTACTGTAGTTGTTCCAGTTATACAGTATAAGCTGTGTTAGGAATCACGGCATTACTCATTTCCAGTGATGGGCAGTAACAAGCTACATGTAGCTAAGCTACGTAACTACATTTTCCAGTAGCTTGGCGATAGCTTAGCTACTTTTTTAACAATTAGCTTTTCCTGTAGCTTGGCTACTTTTAGACCCATGTAGCTAGGTATCTTACATCAAAGCTACAAGAGAGAGATAATGGACTGCAAATCCAGGCCAAAAAAATATGGAGAAAATCCAAAGACCTGGATGAATGAGAACACCCATACATACAGAGACAATCCAAGATGATTGGTTGGTGTTCGTATGATAAGTCGCAATTGGCTAAGGTTAGGGCGAAACATTACAAATTGGCGAATCAGAGACAAGATAAGGCAGGTCATCGAAACTAGTAAACAAAACTCATGTCACATGACAACGAGGGAGTCGGAGACAGATGGATGCTTCAAGCTGACGACTCAAAAAAATAAAAAAACATACTTGAAAATGGCAGTGGAGTTATCTCACGCAGATTAGATTTTACTTTTAGTGATGAAGACCCACAATCAAACTTAAGTACCTTTGGTTTCAGGAAGATGCTCTTAAAATAGGACAAGCAACAGCCAACATTTCACTCGAAACAAGCTTAATGACGCATCGGGAGAGACTGGAAGTCATAATGCAATATATCGTTCCAATTTATCAGACAGCAAACTTTACACATAGCAGTAAGTCCACACAAGGCAACTACTACGGTGGAATAATGAATAACAATTTATCTCAGTGATAACCATGTGATGCTTACAACTGTGCCACAACTCATTCCAGTCATTCCACCAAGACTGCAGCGCTAACACAGCTAACTCCACACTCACTCACTGACCTAACACGTGACACAGCAGGCACCACCTTTTGCAGGCGCACACTCAAAGTCATAATATTACATTATGTACAGTATGCTAATCTCATAAAACATCAACGACACGCCAAAAATTGAAGGAATTTAAAAAAAGTAACAATTACTTTACCTGGCAAAAATTACATGTATTCAAGAGTAATTGTGTTCGTATTTCAATTACTTGGGTTATTTTAGTTATTTTCCCAGCACTGAGTGTATGAGTCACGATTCATGTAGCTAACTGACTAGCAGACTAACATTGCCATTTCTATGTTACGATTGAACATTAGGGTGTACGCAGACAAATAAAAAATAAAACACTTCCTTATTTGAACAAGTCCTAATTTTAGCATACATTGGTTCACATTTTTCACAGTTAAAAGATGATATTTTCACTTTTAGAAGGATAAAAATGGTATTTGTGTTGTTTTGCAAACAATGTTGACATTATATTTTGTACCATTGGTATGTTGTGCGACTTTATAGCTTACCAAAGTCATACTAAAACATTTTGATGGATTTTTGACCGCTGTTTGTAATGTTGTATATTTTCAATGGAACATGTAACATAGTGGTGTTGTTCACTTGCGTCATATTGCCTTTATAGTGAAGTCTACACGTATCTCTTATGTTTGACTGCCATCTACTGGACACACTTATCATTACACCATGCACCAAATAAAATTGCTTCGAGGTTGGTAAGCTCAACCAAACCTATTCCTTACATTAGGCGCACCGGGTTATAAGACGCACTGTCGAGTTTTGAGGGAAAAAAAAAGATTTTAAGTGCGACTTCTAGTCCGGAAAATACGGTATGTTAAAATATTTTATGTTGAGCTAAAACAATGTAATTGTATTGTTGTCCAGTCAATGGTACATTTTCGACTGTATGCCACTGTTGTATTATAGTCAGACTCAGTAGAATTACTTATTAGCTATTAAAAACATACGTCCGCTAAATTTTGCTAACATTATTTAACAATTTGGGCATCAAAAAGTGCTTCACTTTTCATGAACATCCCTTTTAAAATAAAACTATAAATCATGATGACTTTGAAGCATTTCGTCAAGTGTCGGCAGAAGCACATTGTTAATAATGATCAGAGGGCAACCATTTGTGTTTTTGGAAAACACACAAGTGTCATTTCTCAAGCTGGAAAAAATATTTTATATCCATCAACCTCTGCCCTCACATCCCTTTTTTTGTCCGGGTCCGCCGGGAACACCGCCATCACTCCCATCCCTGCCACGATAAAGTGGATTAATCTGTGCTAGCCACTTTGGTCCAGATGACACATATAATTAAGGAGTAATTAGCATGTCATCAGTACATGAGGAAATATGACACATGCTATTCAGGGAAGCCAGAGAGCCCCGAACAACATGTCCTTTGAGATGACTTCCTTTTTGCTGACACTTTCACGTTTGTTTACATGCTTGTGCACTTCGAAGCCAATTTATTTATGTATTTACATGCTAACATACTTAGACACACTTGGATGCAGCAACATCCAGAGGATTCATTATATAATAAAATTGATTAGGAGCTGCAACTCACCAAACGTAACAAACTGCAAATACAGATATAATTCCAGGTCCAGTGTTAGATTAGGCTGGGGGTCAGCAACCCGCGGCTCTGGAGCCTCATGTGGCTCTTTATTGCCGCCCTAGTGGCTCCCTGGAACTTTTTCGAAAATGTATGATAATGGAAAAAGATGGGGGGGGGAGATATATTTTCTGTTTTAATATTGTTTCTTTAGAAAGACGAACATGACACAAACCTTCCTAACTGTTAGAAATCCCACTGTTTGTATCAAACATGCTTCACTGATGAGAGTATTTGGCGAGCACAGTTTTGTCCTTCTAATTTTAGCCGTCCTTGAACTCACCGTAGTTTGTTTACAAGTACAACTTTCTCTGATGCTGCCACAGAAAAATGTGTTTTATACCACTCTTTTGTCTCATTTTGTCCACCACACGTTTTATACTGTGCGTGAATGCACAAAAGTGAACTTTGTTGATGTTATTGACTTGTGTGGAGGGCTAATCAGGTATATTTGCTCACTGCATGACTGCAAGCTAATCCATGCTAACATGCTATTTAGGCTAGCTGTATGTACATATTGCATCATTATGCCTCATTTGTAGGTATATTTGAGCTTATTTAATTTCCTTTACTTATGTCCTCTGTGTATTTAATTTATCGTTGCATGTCTCATGACACAGTATCTGTATGTAATATTGGCTGCATTTCTGATAGTTGTTGGTGTGTCATGTTGTTCCAGACCACAGCAAATGTTAGCCAGCTTGCAAAGATTGTAATAAATCAACTAGAAGAAGACAGTCTGCCGTTTCCTTTAACTTGGACACACACATCTATCCCTTTGGCCATTCTAAGACAGTCATTTCCAGGAGTTAGCTCACATTCTGAGAAGTTTTACTAATGTTTTCCAATGTTGTAAAAATGTGTGGAATAAATACTATATTTCAACATTTCTGTCAACGAAGATTTGTGTCCGCCGACACTAGAGATGTCTGATAATGGCATTTTTGCCGATATCCGATATTCCGATATTGTCCAACTCTTAATTACCGATTCCGATATCAACCGATACCGATATATACAGTCGTGGAATTAACACATTATTATGCCTAAGTTTGTTGTGATGCACCGCTGGATGCATTAAACCAGGGGTGTCAAAGTCAAATGGACGGAGGGCCAAATAAAAAATTTAGCTACAAGCCGAGGGCCGGACTGTTCGAATGTTCATTGAAAAATTTTTAAATGACGCATATAGTCTAGTGAACCTAATTGAACCTACTGAAAACCTAACAAATATATTCCAATATGATCAGATAAATAAAGCAATATTTTCTTATGGCTCTGTCAGTAATCTTTAATTTTCAACAGACACAAAAGACAAATTTCCTTTATATAAAAATCCCCATAACATGAACATTAAATGAAAGAAACCGGTATTCAAGGCACCATCAGTAGCCTATATTTTCTATTTTAGCAAAAGTGGGCTAAATTTACTTCAAAGAAAAAAACAATAATAGCAATTTTCTATCATCCACTCAACTGAAATATTTTTAAAATATAATTAAATTGAAATACAATAAAATAAAGTGCAAAAATCTATAAATCAAAAACAACACTTTGTTTAAGGAGAAGTAACATGCAGTGAAAACAAATATTAAACTTTAACTTTTAAACTTGAATTGAGTAAAAACTCTAAATATGTGATTGCACAGTAATGTTCACATTAAACCCCCCTCCTCCCTCCGTGGGAGGGAGGCGAGTTGGGTGCCCGAAACCCCCCGCTGGTTTCGGCCCGCCCCTTGGCGCGCGTGGCACGGCGGGCTCCGCGACCCGACGGCTGGCCCTCGTGGCTTGACGGCGGGCGCGTCCCGACGGGCCGCGCGTAGGGGTCAAACGCAGAAGTCTCAGGGCCTCGTGGTGAGGGGGTGGCCTGCGGGTTTCGGCCCGCTTGACCCCCCCGCTCCGCTTGGCGCGCGCGGCACATGACGGGTTCCGCCACCGACGCTCGGGCTGCAGCCCGACGGTGGTGCGGGCCCGGCGGTGACGCGCGGTTTGGGGAAACAAAGCAGAAGTCTCAGGGTCTCGGGGCCGGGTTTCGGCCCGCCCCCTTGGCGCGCGTGGCACGGCGGGCTCCGCGACTGACGGCCGGGCTGCAGCCCTTCGGCCGGCAGGCGCGTCCCGGCGGGCCGCTCGCCCCCTTTCGGAACCTTGGACCGGCATCCGCTTGGTGCGTGTAAAAGATCTGCGGTCTGCGGGCCGGTTCTAATAATAAATCAAGATCATCCCAAGGGCCGTAAAAAACCTTCTCGCGGGCCGGATATGGCCCGCGGGCCTTGACTCTGACATATGTGCATTAAACAATGTAACAAGGTTTTCCAAAATAAATCATCTCAAGTTATGGAAAAAAATGCCAACATGGCACTGCCATACTTATTATTGAAGTCACAAAGTGCATTATTGTTTTTAACATGCCTCAAAACAGCAGCTTGGAATTTGGGACATGCTCTCCCTGAGAGAGCATGAGGAGGTTGAGGTGGGTGGGGTTGGGGGGGCGGGGTTGAGGTGGGGGGTAGCGGGGGGCGTATATTGTAGCGTCCCGGAAGAGTTAGTGCTGCAAGGGTTTCTGGGTATTTGTTCTGTTGTTTATGTTGTGTTACGGTGCGGATGTTCTCCCGAAATGTGTTTGTCATTCTTGTTTGGTGTGGGTTCACAGTGTGGCGCATATTTGTAACAGTGTTATAAATAATGATAAATGGGTTATACTTGTATAGCGCTTTTCTACCTTCGAGGTACTCAAAGCGCTTTGACAGTATTTCCACATTCACCCATTCACACACACATTCACACACTGATGGCGGGAGCTGCCATGCAAGGCGCTAACCAGCAGCCATCAGGAGCAAGGGTGAAGTGTCTTGCCCAAGGACACAACGTACGTGACTAGGATGGTAGAAGGTGGGGATTGAACCCCAGTAACCAGCAACCCTCCGGTTGCTGGCACGGCCACTCTACCAACTTCGCCACGCCGTCCCCTTAAAGTTGTTTATACGGCCACCCTCGGTGTGACCTGTATGGCTGTTGACCAAGTATGCATTGCATTCACCTGTGTGTGTGAAAAGCCGTAGATATTATGTGATCGGGCCGGCACGCAAAGGCAGTGCCTTTAAGGATTATTATCGCTCTGTACTTCTCCCTAAGTCCGTGTACACAGCGGCGTTTTAAAAAGTCATAAATTTTACTTTTTGAAACCGATACCGATTATTTTGAAACCGATACCGATAATTTCCGATATTACATTTTAAAGCATTTATCGGCCGATAATATCGACAGTCCGATATTATCAGACAGCCCTAGCCGACACATCGGTATTTTGATACTAGACTAATATATATAATGTGTTGCCTTCATTATAACACTTATATAAGGCTTTTAAGTTTTTGCGGCTCCAGAAAAAAAAAGTTTTTGTAGTTTTGGTCCAATATGGCTCCTTCAGCATTTTGGGTTGCCGACCCCTGGTTTAGGCAATGCAAAACAGGTGCAGAGGTACTAACAATGTCAATGCAAAAATCATGTTATTTTTGGTAGGCTCACTGTCAAATACAACTACCCGGTATCCTTTCAGCAACTTTGGACACCTGAATGTAACATCAAAAATCTTGTCAAATTTCCGTTGACGTAATGTAGCGGTCACAGTCGTGTGGTATATTCGTGGAGGGTGGAACTGAAAGTTATTCGGACGACGAAGAATTATTGCTTCCGCGCTGTGGTGTAATGCAGTGGTCCCCCAGTGGACCGGCCGCGGCCTGGTACCGGTCCGTGGACCGGCCGCGGCCCGCTACCGGTCCGTGGACCGATTGGTACCGGGCCGCCGTACCAAGAAATTAAGAAAAAAAAAATATATATATATATATATATTTTTTTTAAATTTAATCAACATAAAAAACACAATATATACATTATATATCAATATAAATCAATACAGTCTGCAGGGATACAGTCCGTAACCACACATGATTGTATTTATTTATGACAATAAAAAAAATTAAAAAAAGTTTTCTTTTTTTTACATTTGTCCCTGGTTGGGCGATTTCGCCAAAATTTGTAATTAGATGATTCAACAATGTTAAAATGGAATGTGAAAAGTGAAACGGGAAGACAGTAAATAGTAAAAATATCATATTGTGGATAACTGCGGCATCTTTGTTGGAGCATGCCACACTATTTAAGAGTCATGCACAGCTAAGGCCATCTTGACACCGTACCGTCCTTAAAGAAGATTTACGGAAGCAAAACATGGCAAATGATAATTATTTGGATTTAATTTGAACAAATAAAATCAGTTGAATTATTACAGTGTCCGCTGACACTCCATCACCTGTATATTTACATGCTAACACACTTTGAGGCAAACCTAATCATGTATTTACATGCTAACTCACTTACAGGCACTTGATTCAGCAACTTCCCAACGGTTCATTACATTATAACGTTAATTAAGAGCACCTCTTTTTCTAGGGAAAGCCTACTATGTAGTGTGACTGTACACAATGGGAGATGGCCGAGATGCCCTTTGGTTGTTCCGGGTCATCCGGGCTGCAACAATAGGTCTGAACTGGCCTTATCTCTCCTTGTAAAGCTTTGGGATAAGTCCGGGCCTCGTTTCTCGGCTCCTGTGGGAGATGTCGGGATGAATACAAGCAAAAGGAGCGTCTGCTTCTTTGCCCTTGGAAGTAATAAAGAGTAGGTATTAGCATGACGCTCCAACTCACAGCAAATTTATCATTATTTCGTAGTTACTTAAAAGAAGCCCCCGTCGTTTTTCACAAGCGGCATTCCCGACACTGTCCTATTAATCCCAAAGCCGTCAAAGATTATTAAAGGTGTGCTGCTGTGTTTTCAATTATACATGCTTCTGGAAGGAGCATCTAGGGAGATACAAGGTTGGAAAAAGTACCAGAAACATTGTAGTGTGACTCATTATAGCTACTGAAAGCATTTATTGTTGGATAATAACCTGATATCAAACAAGGCTTCTTCTCGTACAGGAAAAAAAATATATATATATATATATATATATATATATATATATATATATATATATATATATATATATATATATATATATATATATATTTTTTTTTTTTTTTTTTTTTTTTTTTTTTTTCAAGACTATTTGGTTAATTTTGTCTGATTTTTGAAATCCATGTTTTGAAAAAGTACCAGAACTCTGGTTTTAGTAGCTATTAAAAACATTTGTACGTAGATTTGTGCAAATTTTGAAACAACTATCCAACAATTTAGCCATTGAAAGATTTTGTCCAACGTAATGTTCTGGAATGAAAAATGCAGATCCCTTTACCCTATTGACAGACCTCCTAGCTATTGAAAACATTTGTCTGATATTGGGCTGATATTATTGGATATGGAAAGTTCTTCCTAAAATGTGTTTTTGTCTTTCTGTTCCTCATTACAAGGAAGTACCGTATTTTCCGGACTATAAGGCAGACTTAAAATCCTTTTTTTCCCCCTCAAAACTCAACAGTGCGCCTTATAACCCGGTGCGCCTAACGTAAAGAATACGTTTGGTTGAGCTTACCTACGTCAAAGCTATTTTATTTGGTACATGGTGGAATGAAAAGTGTGACCAGTAGATGGCAGTCAAACATAAGAGATAAGTGTATATTGCCACTATGATGGCAATATGTCTAATATGTTTTCAGGTGACTACCTCTTGAAGATCATCGAGAGAATGCCAAGAGTGTGCAAAGCAGTACTAGGAGCAAAGGGTGGCTATTTTGAAGAAACTAGAATATAAAACATGTTTTCAGTTATTTCACCTTTTGTTTTGTTAAGTACGTAACTCCACATGTGTTCATTCATAGTTTTGATGCCTTCAGTGACAATCTACAATGTAAATAGTCATGAAAATAAAGAACATGCATTGAATAAGAAGGTGTGTCCAAACTTTTGGCCTGTCCTGTATATTGATTTAAACAAAAATCCATGTAAGTGACTTAAATACTGATACAATTTTAAAAGATGTAATACAAATATTTTGTCTCGTTTTTTTGTGTGAATTTTCTTCCCTTATTATATCCCTTTTTAATGAATTTCCTATTTTCCAACCCATTGCCACAATCCTGCCTCCCTCTCTGCATGCGGTACGTCCAACATGTCCGTTGACAGCCCGTAATCCATCCATAATTTATCCTGCCTGAACGCCTGTCGGGAATATTAATTTCTCCCGCCTCCTCCGCCCGGCGCCGTGAATGATTTGGACTATTTGCAGCGATGTCGTTGTGACGCAGTTACATCCGAGGGAAGTTCATTTCTCCCGTCGTTAATGAACGTCTCCGTTCTTGGCGGGAGTAATAAAAACACTATTAGGTAAAATAGCTGTATCATTAAGCTAACTTTGTTAATATGGCTAGCAGTGGGGCTCAATCAGCAAAAGCCTCACACAAGGGGGCATGGGGGAGGGTGAAGGGGGGTTAAACATGCATTAATTATTCTCAATAAATCAATCAGGAAACGTTTGTCACTTGGAACGGAATGTCTTATTTTCCTTATCACATCATGGCCGACCCGGACTTTTTATAACCAGTAGTTCAATGAGCGCTAATAAACGACTTAAACGCATGAAAGGCGGCAGTGACGCAACGTTCCATAAAAAAAAAAAAGTTTGGTCGAGAAGTCATAAAGTAATTGTCAAGTTAATTATGTACCATGTCAGCTTGGATAAACACTGATAACCAAACACCGGGAGTTATAGAAACCTACTACGGAATTCAATGGAGGATTTGTGGGTACTTTTCCAGCCTGGTTCGAAGAGGGATTTTTAATTAACCAAATATTTCAGCTTAAATTGTTTTTCTTTTTAGCCCAGCACTAGTGATGTCCCGATACCAATATTTTGGTACCGGTACCAACATGTTTTTGATACTTTTCTGTACTTTTCTAAATAAAGGGGACCACAAAAAATTGCATTATTGCCTTTATTTTAACAAAAAATCTTACGGTACATTAAAAATATGTTTATTATTGCAAGTATGTCCTTAAATAAAATAGTGAACATACAAGACAACTTGTCTTTTATTAGTAAGTAAGCAAACAAAGGATCCTAATTTAGCTGCTGACATATGCAGTAACATATTGTGTCATTTTCCATTCTATTATTTTGTCAAAATTATTAAGGACAAGTGGTACAAAATGAATTCTTAATCTACTTGTTCATTTACTGTTTATCTGCTTACGTTCTCTTTTAACATGTTCTATCTACACTTCTGTTAAAATGTAATAATCACTTATTCTTCTGTTGTTTGGATGCTTTACATTAGTTTTGGATGATACCACACATTTGGGTATCAATCTGATACCAAGCCGTTACATAATTATACATTGGTCATATTCAAAGTCCTCATGTGTCCAGGGACATATTTCCTGAGTTTTTAAACATAATATGAATTTTACGGTACTTTTCAGAGTCGTATAGTACTGAATATGATTCATTAGGATTGTGGTACTATACTAACCCGTACAACCCTACCCAGCAGTAACGCATCTTTTTCGATTGAAAAATTGTCAGATAATCGTTAAATACTCGAATATTAACCGGACATACCTAAATTGATGTTTTTATAGCTTTTAAGTCACCCTATAACGTGTGATTACACTGCGACGAAACCACAACGTATCTCATTTTTTTCATCCTAAAGCGTGATGTTTATCAGATGTTCATCAGAATTGTCTGAAAATTGTTCTCGAGTTCCAACAATATAGGACAAACTAGTTGGAATGTTTTTAAGTAGCTATTAAATCACTCACCAATAGCATAACGCATTGGGAATATGTTCATGAAAAGTGATGCCTGTTTTATAACCAAATTGCTGGTTAATCTAATCCCGAGTTATGTTCATTTCGGACAACCCTGTACAAATGTTTTCAATAGCTTTTAAATCACTCCACAAGATTTAACTGCAACAACAGCGTAAATAGTTTGTGATTTTACTTCCTAAATCAATAAAAAGTGATGCCAGTTTTGATTGCCAGAAAAATGTTCCCCAATGCCGATGCATGTTTATACTTACTCTTTACACAATTTCAAAATGTCTTTCGTAAAGCTTTCATTTTTCTAAATGACTGATTTAGAATTTTTATTCAACAGTACATTTGTTGCACTACTTCTGTTTACTGTATTACAACATTCACAATTCTACTAGCTTTTATTTCAATTGCTCAATATTTCAGGGAACATTAGTTTTTCAAGACTTCCATTAAAATGATTTAAAAAACACTATAATGTGCTAGTATTATTAAATTAGGTCTTAAAATTAGTGCTGTTAAATGTTTGACTTTTTAAAATCGAATGATTCACACTTTAGAATTGTGTGATCGTAATTAATAGCAGCAAATCACTTGTTTTCATAATTTCAAATAACTTTGAAAAAAGAACCCAATATTTTCATACAATTACAATTTTATTATAAGAATGTCTGACAGGAACATTTGTGTGACAATCTGTCACTTCACTTCTGTTTGTGTTTCCTTGTGTTGTGTTTATTTCCTGTCAGCTCTCATATTTGATTTCCATTTTCTGCAAGTCTCTTCTGAGCGCTCGTTTCCCTCACCTGTCCCTGATTGGCAGCCCGGTACACCTGGTTGCAGTTGCCAATCAGGCTGCTATTGAGGCCTGCCTCGCCTGTTCCTCAGTGCTCAAGGATTCTTACTTTGTTTTGGACCTCCGCATGCATGACTGCTTCTCCTTATATATGAGTGTTAAACAACTCTTACCTGGACATCGATCTCCTGGTTCCTGCATCTTGGGGTCACAACTACTGCAGCCATGCGGGTTCCTGACAATTTGTTGTACTTGAATGCACGTCATTTATTTGCCCAACAGTATTATCTCTAATCCTATTGAGGTGTATTTTAAATTGAAATTTGCCAGCAAGCACACCAAGCAGATTCATCTTTGCACTTACTGAAGAATTGACCTGGTCAATGATCATATACCGCCTTTCCAGTAACCATCAAAGCATCAAACCATCGTAAGGGGTAAAGGAGCAAAATGCAATGCATGATCTTTCATCTGCATTCATACATTCTTAATGCAATGTTTATTTTTGATACATTTGCGTACGTTAACGTGTCAGCTTTCAATAGAATAACATGCAATACATTTTTTTTGTTTATATGTCATTATAGTAAACACAACTTTAAGTGCCATCCTTCAGTGCAATACAACTAAATAAAAACAGACACGCACTCCAACACATTCAAAAATATTGCATGTAACCATATTTTAAGTAGATGTTATTACAAGAGTTCGGTAACAAGAGAACAGAAACAGAATTGCACTGTATTTTTTTTATAGAAATTAGGCATAATTTAAAATGTTCCGCAGTGGTAGGAAAAAGTCTGCATGTTTTTGTTTTTAGCGCTCTATACTGTCTGCTTAGTTCAAATTTGTATTTGCCAATACCAAAGGTGAGTACCTTGATGTCAGTGATTCTTAAACTGCGGTGAGCGTGCTCCATGTAGTGGTACGCCAAATAATCATTTAATTAAATTAGATTAATTTCATTTGATTCTTTATTTAAGTACTGTGTTTTATTATCTTATATTTAAACACAGTGTTATTGTTCAAACTAATGTTACAGTGGCCAAAAACATTAAATATACTTGTTGAATAAAACATCTGCCTTGTTTTTGATTAATACTTAGTCCTACTACGCTATTGCATTTTAATGTTGGTAATGATGGGGGTAGTTTGAGAGCCAAGACAAAAAGAATAACTTTTTTCACAATCATTATGAAAGACATGAAGATGAATGTTATTTTTTTGCATTTTAATATTAAACAAATTCAGTCAAAAGTCCGCTTTCAATGTTTATAGGCGCCGTTCAATTCAAAACATCTTAACACCTCCATTAAGGTTTTATATACATGATGTAAGTATATATGGAATGTCGTAAGGGGCACATTTATAATAACATTTAATATTTACGTAATTTGATCATTTTAAGCATATGTGGCACATTCATTTCAAAAACGCATCACAACGTTTCCTTTTTCCTTTCTTAATCACTGATTACTCACTAAAGACTTCATGAGAGCCAACAAACATAATAACACATCACTTACTGTACAATGTCTGCTGTCATTAGGATGCCGACTGCTCGGATGTTCATATATTGCCTTTTAGATGAAACATGTCTCATAATCCTCGCAAAGAAACAGGTTCAGGGGCGAGGGAACTAGCACTTTTCGTGTCGTTCTCACCAGTTACATGTTCTAAAATCGGTGTCAAAGTGTCCCATCATGTCGGATTACCTACTCAGACCTCCCATGTCCAGGTAAGAGACATGATTTATCTAGAATAAACTTACAGGGAGCAAGGAAGTGAGGAAACAGATGACCACTCGATGATGTAAACATAAGGAGACATTGAAGTGATTACGTCGCCGCTGTAAATAGTTGATCTGTGTTAGCGCTTATAATAACAATATCACAAGTACTTGGTTAATGTTCAACTCACGAAATGTAAATGTGGTATTGTTGCTGCTTTTTTAATGGTTATTTTTTAGACTTTTTGGGCGGAATAGAGGACCTCCCATTCGCTTCGTTGTAAGGGGACTTTTATTTGCGTTTACTTAATATTTAGAATGCATTAAAAAAACGTATGTCTAAATGACTTGCATAATAATTGTGAACGATAGGAAAAATTCTAAATAAAAAGTGCAGTTCCCCTTTAAGTGATCCCTGGTCCCCCTGGCAACGCTAAAGAGGCTATCTCCTCACTAAGAGGCCTGCGTCCGCCACACAATGCTTGTTTTATTTTAAGCCTTGTTGCTACATAAGGCAGGCAATGCCAGCTATTCCGTGCAGAGCATCATCAAAGTGGTGCACGCTGGCCAGCATGTGATGTTCTAACCTACTCGGGTTGCGGTCTGAAAGCATGCTTCAATGGCTGGCCGCGTCTCCTTGACCCTCCCCAACACCCACCATCCCCTCATCACCCCTCTCTGACTGTAAGGAGATCGCAGTTCAGTTGTAATGATGTCATGACTCATGCCGTTAGTGTAAAAGTTGGAAGCGCCATGCTAAATGTCGCTTTTATTGCTGCAAATATGCATGACCTCGATGGCATTCATTCACACATCAAATACATTACTTATTGAGTATCACAGTGACTGTGTTTGTGGTATTTTATGGCATTTTTTTAATAAAAAATAGTAACAATGAAGTTGTTCCGTGGTTAAACTATGGTCATATAGCTATCAAGTAACATTATTACGGACAATGGCAATAAAACTTTACATTTTTGTTACCTAGTGCTAACTAGTCACGATGCTGCGGAAATTTGGACTGATTTCACATTTCACGACAGTGAATGCAAGTTTAAACATAAGTTAACCAAAACAATTAGCTATGTAAAAAATGTACAAACCCCAAAACCAGTGAAGTTGGCACGTTGTGTAAATCGTAAACAAAAACAGAATGCAATGATTTGCAAATATTTTTCAACCTATATTCGATTGAATAGACTGCAAAGACAAGATACTTAACATTCAAACTGGAAAACGTTGTTATTTTTTGCAAATATTAGCTCATTTGGAATTTGATGCCTGCAACATGTTTCAAAAAGGCTGACACAAGTGGCAAAAAAGACTGAGAAAGTTGAGGAATGCTCATTATACACTTATTTGGAACATCCCACAGGTGAACAGGCTAATTGGGAACATGTGGGTGCCATGATTGGGTATAAAAGCAGCTTCCATGAAATGCTCAGTCATTCACAAACAAGGATGGGGCGAGGGTCGCCACTTTGTGAACAAATGCGTGAGCAAATTGTCAAACAGTTTAAGAACAACATTTCTCAACGAGCTATTGCAAGGAATTTAGGGATTTCACCATCTACGGTCCGTAATATCATCACAACTTTCAAAGAATCAAAGAATCTTTAGCAATCACTGCACGTAAGCGATGATATTACGGACCTTCGATCCCTCAGGCGGTACTGTATCAAAAAGTGACATCAGTGTGTAAAGGATATCACCACATGGGCTCAAGAACACTTCAGAAATCCACTGTCAGTAACTAAAGTTTGTCGCTACATCTGTAAGTGCAAGTTAAAACTCTACTATGCAAAGCGAAAGCCATTTATCAACAACACCCAGAAACGCCGCCATCTTCGCTGGGTCCGAGCTCATCTAAGATGGACTGATGCAAAGTGGAAAAGTGTTCTGTGGTCTGACGAGTCCACATTTCAAATTGTTTTTGGAAACTGTGGACGTCGTGTCCAGTGTTGGGTTAGTTACTGAAAACCAGTAACTAGTTACAATTACTAGTTACTTTATCTCAAAAGTAACTCAGTTACTAACTCAGTTACTTACACCAAAAAGTAATGTGTTACTGTGAAAAGTAACTATTTAGTTACTTCTTTTTTCCCCCCTTTTTTTAAGGCTCCCATTAATGCCCTTTTAGCCTTCATTTCAGTACTGTTATTGCACTGGAGAATAATACAATCTGTTGATCAACTTGACATACATTTGCATCACTGAACTCAGAAAGCAATGTGGTCTACATACAACACACAAAGACAAAGATATGTTTCAAAGGGCCAATTTATTTCAGGCCAGAAAAAATTGACAAAACTATTTTGAATAGCTGCAACATAATGGCACTTTAACTTTAACTCTAAGTAGATAGGATCTTTGATCCAAGACACAACTTACATTTAACTAAAATGTTATTTTCTTTGTGCTCGACAAAAGAAAAGTATTGAGAATGTCTCCATGTTGAAAAACTTGACTTCTGGCTTCGGCATGATGTCTTGTTAGTTGTTATGAGAGTAGCGTATGTGTGTGTGTGTGTGTGGCCCTTTAAGATATGACAGCATGAGAAGTGAGTGACGTCAGTGAGTGGGTGGGCGAGAGAGGTGAGGGAGCGGCGACAGTGAGTGCGTGTAGGTGCTCTAGCTTGGTGGATGGCTGCGTGCAATAAAGTCACAAAGTTGCAACAAACCGCCGGGCTCGTCATTCACCCTCAGCTGTAAAGACCCTCTTCCGGGTAAAGTGAAGGTTTACCTGCGGGGAGGCGTGCTTTCTGTGGGTGGGGGAATGCACGCCTCTTCTTTTCCACCGGAGCGCTCCAATAAAACACACTCAGATCTTCAGTTTCTAGCCGATACTACATACAAATAACGTAAAATAACGCAGTAACGCATCATGCAGTAACGGTAACTGAGTTACTGTATATAAAAAAATAACGCGTTAGATTACTAGTTACCGCCGAAACTAACGGCGTTAAGGTAACACGTTACTTAGTAACGCGTTAGTCCCAACACTGGTCGTGTCCTCCGGAACAAAGAGGAAAAGAACCATTCGGATTGTTTTAGGTGCAAAGTTGAAAAGCCAGCATCTGTGATGGTATGGGGGTTTATTAGTGCCCAAGGCATGGGTAACTTACACATCTGTGAAGGCACTATTAATGCTGAAAGGTACATACAGGTTTTGGAGCAACATATGTTGCTATCTAAGCAACGTTATGAAAATGTGTGGCGCAATATGAATTCTATAATACCACAGAGACCCCGGACTGTTGAACAACTTAAGCTGTACATCCGGCAATAATGGAATCGACCTCTCCCTAGCTAATAGCAATAGCTTATATTCACACACTGATGTTTCAAAAGCATATTGACTAATTCCAAATATTAAGACAATTCACGCAAGTGTACAAAAAAAAAAAAAAAGATTTACCAGACCTGCAAATAAAGAACCAAACACAAGCATCATTGTGTTCGTAGCAGCTAGTAATGGAGCATGTTGAACCTCAAAGATTTGTTCAGATTCCAAGATCTCTGATAATCAACTGTCCCGCAAGTGTAAAATGAAGTTAAGGCTTATCTATATGATGTGGCGCGCCCCCCACCTAACCCTCTTTTTTTCCCATACGGTCATACAGCGTAAAGCCTTGGGATTGCTGCCAAAAAAAAGCATAACCCACATTCACGGACAACGGCCGAAACAAAACACTGCAAGCTACCGTTATGCTGCTTGGCTAGTTTGGGATTTTTAGACTTAGACAAACTTTATTGGACTACAAGGGAAATTGTTGCAATGCACATATGTGCACCTGTAGTCAACTTAAACCTACAAATGTTCTATGTAGTAGTAGTAGTATTTCCATTCCCACTCAAAGATTTAATCCTCCTGCTTTTGTTGCATGTGTGTGTTTGTGTGCATTATTTTCCAGTTTTCGCTTCCGCTTCTTTCATGGCAGATTAGCTTCAAATGCAAGCTTTAAAGATTAATGGGGGCCGAGCAACCAAATATCACCTTTTATTGCACAACAATATTTTTGCGCATTATTGACTCAAAATCAAGATTGATTGATTGATTGATTCATTCAATAAATGTTAAATTGTGGACTAATCTCATAATTATATGCTTATCATCTATTTATCTATAAAACATAGCTGAATATGTATCCCCTAAAACAAAATTGGTATGAAGTCAATGTAATTATAAAAAAGTTGCGCAAAATTAAAAACTTGATAAAAAAAAAAAATAGAATAGCCTCAATTCTAGAAGGAAATAAAACGTTTAAAATGACCCTCGTACAAGGAACAGGAACAGGTGTGAGGGCCAGTGCTCAGTGGCAGACAATGGGAGCACACCGGAAGTGGAAACTAAAAATAAGAGCACTGGAACGGAAATAACACCAAAACATGAACATTATAACTAACAGCCCAACACTGTCATGCAGGGTCAGGACAGTCAAATCATCATTTTTTTTAATTAAAATGTTGATATCTGAATCAATTTAAGTGGACCCCGACTTAAACAAGTTGAAAAACTTATTCGGGTGTTACCATTTAGTGGTCAATTGTACGGAATATGTACTTCACTGTGCAACCTACTAATAAAAGTCTCAAAAAGTCTCAATCATATCGATGAATCACGATTGATTACTTGCTTGCATAATTCAAATGAACTTGAAGGTGTCAGAGTGTGTAGGTAACGAACCCCAAGATGCAGAGATGGCGGCAGGCATTGAGCAGGAAAACATGATTTAATTTAACTCTATAACAAGGAACAAACCAAAGGGTACAAACAAAAGGCGCGCACAAGGCGGAGAACAAACTTGGCTATGAACAGAAACTAGCACAAAGGCCAAACTATGGACAAGAAACAAAAACACTTACTGTGACACGAAGAAACAAAACTCACGTGGCAAGAAACGAGCAGGATGAACTATGACATGAGCAGAGTGAACAGAAGTAGACAGAGCTACAACGACGAGTATAAATGACATCGACAAGTATAAATGACACTGACAATCATTAGCGACATTAACAATACTCCAGCACTGACTGGAGGGAAAAGCAGGTCTAAATAGTAGCTGGCTGATTGACACCAGGTGTGGCCAGGTGCCAATCAGCCACAGCTGAGGGGACACAGTACTCAGGGAGACAAGTAGGAAATAACCAAAATAAGAGCGCCGACAGGCAATAAAGACAGAGGAAAAACTCAAAACATAACTAAACTGTCAGTGACAAACCTGACAGAAGGGGCCCTTTTATGCAAAACCAACATTTCTAACCTATTCGTACCTACTGTTTTGTATTTGGGATCTGCAAAAGTCGCGAAAATTCAATTTCAAACCGTGCGCCGATATTTATAGAACAATCTAGCCTTCCTTCAGACTGTACTCCTTCCATACGAGCCGTTTGTAATTTGCTCTGTCCTTTGACACTTTTTCACCGGGTGACGTCAGCGAATTATCCATATATGGTAGAGATTTACCTGAAGAGCCTTGCGTGAGTCCGCCATTGTAGTCCGTGTTGTAGTCAATAAGCTCCTTTTACGCTATCATCTTTTGGGGCAGACTGGCTCGTACATGCATTGGGGCAGACTGGCTCGTACATGCACATGCATCCTCCATTTCTAATACAAGGTAGCGTATAGTTCTAAATAGGGTTTTCCCGATACCAATATTTTGGTACCTGTACCAAAATGTATTTGGATACTGGACCACAAAAAAATTGCATTATTAGTTTTATTTTAACAACAAATCTTAGACATACATATGTTTCTTTTTGCAATCAAAGAACAATGTTGTCCTTACATAAACTAGTGAACATACAAGACAACTTGTCTTTTATTAGTAAGTAAACAAACTAAGGCTCCTAATTAGTCTGCTGACATGTGCAGTAACATATTGTGTCATTTATCATTCTATTATTTTGTCAAAATTATAAAGGGCAAGCTGTAAAAATTTATTATTATTCCACTTGTTTTGGATGTTACCACAAATTTAGGTATCGATCTGATACCAAGTAGTTACAGGATCATACATTGGTCATACTCAAAGTCATCATGTGTCCAGAGACATATTTCCTGAGTTTATAAACATGTGATTTTTTTTTAAATGGAAAAAAGATGTTGTGACGATAAAAAATATAGATGTAATCATAGTAGTATAATACCATACCATACCATACCAACTTTATTTATAAAGCCCTTTAAAAACAACCACAGTTGAAAAACAAAGGGCTGTACACCACAAAGAAATAAAGGCAAAGGACAGACTAAAATATACAATTTAAAACAGAAGTAAAATACACATTAAAAAAGCGACTAGATACGCTATTGTACTTGGTATCATTACAGTGGATGCCAGGTGTAGATCCACCCATGGCATTTGTAAGTACTCCGTGATTGTGCGCTGCCAAACACGCTCCTCTGCTCCTAAACCCAGCAATGTCATGACGTGATGGCGCGCCGTCGTGCCCTTTCGGAACCGGTACTTTTCAAACAGAGCATAGTACCATTTTTGATTTATTAGTACCGTGATACTGTACTAGTACCAGTATACCGTACAACCCTAATTTTAACTTATAGAGTATCTGTCAGTAGAATCCGTATGGAGGTGCTAAAAACTACAACATGGCTAACGGGGAGAAGACGCAGTCGAAGTGGAGGCACGTAAATAAGACTGAAGAGACAGTTGGAAAAAAGCTCAAAGGCTGTCTTTAAAACATAATCAATATAAAATTTCAACCAAAGAACCACAAGTATATGTTATGGAAGTGTTTCAAATGTAACAAAAAATATATATTCATAGTATGACCCCTTTTAAAAAGACCCCAATATTTTCACACACTTGCAAAGTTATTGTCAGATTGTCATACACAAACATTTTTTTAAAATATATTTTACTTGAATACATGTAAGTTATTTGCTCAAAACCTAAGAAAAAGTAAAAGTATCATCTTAAGTGTATTTTGCAGAGACATTTGCCACTCAGATTCACCCAACTAATCTTGGTACTGACGTACGCAATGACCATGAATTGTTTCTGTGTAGTTTTTACGCCAGATGCCTTGATGACCCAATCCTAGTCTGGAATCAAACCTATGCCTTCTGTCATGAAAGGCAAACATGTTTGCTATCACCCCACCAGGGATCAAGGCTTTTCTAAAAAGTAATAAACTGAAAATAAGTTAACTACAAGCTTTATTTAAAAAGAATAAAGATTTTAGATATTTTACAATGATAAATAACCTGTTGTAATAAAACATATGAAAATTAATTGGATTTTAGTACATATACATAAGTAAAATAATGGGCTAAAAATCACACATTTAAGATGAGCATAAGTTACTGCAGAAAGTGCACACAGAATACTAATAACCCACAAAATCTGGTCTGCCTCTACTTTATATGACATCAAGTGGATTCTTTTTGAGAGACTCTCATCAGTTAGTAAATAAAAGGCATGATCTCAAATGCTGGGTCATCAGTTTTCATGGCTTTAGGAGGTTCTCAACTCGTTAGCTCTACTTTCTGCTCAGAGTTCAAGCGTCTGCGGGACTTTTCACTGGCAGCAAAAGAACATTTGAACCCTTTTCCAAGGCTGCCGGCACACGCCAGCTTGCACGCTTCCCCAAAGTTTTGACCGCCGCCGCCTCCGTAATTATTCCCAAAGAACATCTCACATGCATACAGTTTTTTTGGAATTGCGGGAGTTCGTAGGAATAATATTATTATTTCTTTTGATTGTATTCAAAGAGTGTTATGTTTTTCTTATTTCATATATTTTTGTATAATCTGTCTAATTAATTTCACAATGTAAAATTGTATACCAATGTGTTATATCCCATTTCTATATTGTACATCTAATTGTATTATTATATTTAGCATATACTTTAGCTTCACTGAGTTTTAATAAGAACTTTGTATTTTCCTTTTAAAAATGATTATAATCAAATTTTTTAAGTGGTGAATTCGTAATGGGATTTTGATTTGGAGCTTTGGTTTTGGTACAGTTGGTGAAGGACAGGAAATGTGGTTGGCAAACATATTAGCGGAGTCCGCTAATGTACGTGCATACCAAAAGCAGACTTCCGCCACTCTTGTGCGCTCAAAGTTCAATTTTTTTGACCGTGTGCCATGCCACACAAAACATGTATTTGTTTTCACAACGACCTGCATTTAATGTGACACCGAGCTTCATTTTTGTGGGAAGATTTTACAGGAAACTACAACGTGAACGTGTGAGGGACTATGGAAGCTCTGATAACGTTAATTTGTTAATTTAATAACTTTAATTGAACATATGAATGTTAAATTTCAATCTTAAATCCAAACCTAAATGTTAAATCTAAATATAAACTTTAAATCTAAATCGTTAATCTGTATATGAGCGCTGAATGTTAAATAAAAAACTAAATGTTGAATCTAAACCTAAATGTTGAATCTAAATATGAATGTTAAATCCAAATGTTAAATCTAAACCTAACTGAAAAATGTTTCCCCCATCTTAAGCACATAAATGTATTATCCATCCATCCATTTTCTACGGCTTGTCCCGTTCGGGGTCGCGGGGGGTGCTGGAGCCTATCTCAGCTGCAATCGGGCGGTAGTCGGGGTACCCCCTAGACAAGTCGCCACCTCATCGCATATACATGTATTTAAATTAAATGTATTTATTTATGTATTTAACTTTTCTTTTTTTTTAACAAAATGTAAAAAAATATATAATAACTACAAACGGGGAAATAAATATAATGAAAAATAATAATATGTGTATTATATTATGTAATATGTTTATTTACGCGTTTGTAATTATTATATTTTTTTTTTACAAAATGTAAACAAATATATATACCGGTAATAACTACAAACGCGAAAATAAATAGAATTTAAAAAATAATAATAAATCCATCCATTTTCTACCGCGTGTCCCTTTTGGGGTCACGGGGGGTCACTGGGGCCTATCTCAGCTGCATTCGGGCGGTAGACGGGGTACACCCTGGACAAGTCGCCACCTCATCGCGGATAAGTGTATTTAAATTAAATGGATTAAATGTATTTGTTTATGTATTTAACTTTTCTTTTTTTTCTTAACAAAATGTAAAAAAATATATAATAACTACATAAATATAATAAAAAATAATAATACATGTATTATATTATTTAATATGTTTATTTACGCGTTTGTAAAAATATATATATAATTACAAACGCGGAAATAAATATAATAAAGAAATTATAATACATGTATTATATTTATCATATTTATTTACGTGTTTGTAATTATTATTATTATTTTTTTACATTTTGTTATTTTATTTAGTTTTATTCCAAAATGTACTTGTAGGGGTGTAGAACTTCACTTTTTCCTTCTTTAAAAATGTTTTGTATTATTTATTTAGCAACATGATTGATTGATTGAAACTTTTATTAGTAGCTAGCACAGTACAGTACATATTCCGTACAATTGACCACTAAATGGTAACACCCGAATACGTTTTTCAACTTGTTTAAGTCGGGGTCCACGTAAAACAATTCATGAGAGCATCAACATATTAGAAACATCTCCTTTGATGCAAAAATGTCAACGATATTGGATTTTTTTCTAAAAGTAAGATTTTACTTACACTGTTTGAATCTGCAATGCACCAAAAGCCAGCCAACATAATTTAGAAAATCTGCTTTTTCTTTCTTTTTTTTTTTTACTACAGAAAAGGCAACAAAACCATGAATAAAAACCTCAAACGCTCCTCCAACTTGGCCAGGTGCATCATGGCCCTTCCAGGACATATTTTTGCCACAATTAAGCTTCTGCAACATGCTCTGGAGTTTAGGAAATGATGTCATTTTGTGGAGGTAAAAAAAGACCAAACAGTTGTTTTTGTGCCTGTTATGGCCTGAATCTCTTTGGGGAGCTCAAAGCACGTTGCATAGACCAGACGGGGTCCATCTATACGCACCACCTCGCCTACGAATGGATTCCGTGATTCTGATCTTCCTTTTTTTTCTGCCTTGGCTCTTTGTCCCCATTGTGAAGACTCGGGGAAAAGACAGAGAGAACGAGGATGGAGGGAAGAAAAAACAAGTTTGACCGAAGCCCAGTCAATTATCTCCCAGGTGTTTGACTGATTGTAAGCGATCGCGGTGGCTTGTTCCCACGAGCCTGGATGACGAATTAACTGGGAACAAAACCCGATTCAGCAGAAGTGAAGGTACAGCAGTTTTGAATAAGACCCCGGCAGACAAAAAAAAAAAGACTCGGCGCGGCCAAGATAAAGTTTTGCTGTCTCCATTCCCCCTTGTTACACACGTCCTATCACATGGACGAGCCTTTTAAACAGGGCTGGGATTGTGTCCGTGCGGCTGCCAATAGGCGGTATTGTGTGCAGGGTTAATTACTGGCAAGGCGGGAAACGGACAAAGTAAGTTAAGATAGCTGGGAAACCAC
Organism: Entelurus aequoreus; assembly: GCF_033978785.1. Lineage (NCBI taxonomy): Eukaryota > Metazoa > Chordata > Actinopteri > Syngnathiformes > Syngnathidae > Entelurus > Entelurus aequoreus. Next base: position 38,243,470 of record NC_084742.1, on the reverse strand, counting down.
ATTTCTAGGTCCGTATCACGTAACCATGTTTCATGTTCTCTACAAAAGACAACATTACCACCCGCAAATTAGCTCCCCCCCACAGCTGGCCTGCAAGTGTAAAAAGAAGTTAAAACAGGTAGTTGAGTATTAACTGTGTTGACAGTGGGAGACATATTTTCCCCAAAATATTTGATTGAATAAAAATATTGCTAATGATAATAACAGTAATTTAAAGTTATAATAAAGAAATATCATGCAAGAGTAAAAAAAAAGTTTACCAAAACAATACAGCTTTGTTAACAAGCAACTAACCAAAGGTCAGCTGGGTGACTATAACTATGGTTTCACACACTTTTGGTTGAATTAAATATTTACAATGGAATGTCAGGAAAGTGTGAAAAAAGTGAAGGGGACTTATGATGAATTGTGTCTTTTCTGAATTATAAATGTCGGATACAAGTATTGAAGAAATCATTTTGGATGCTTTTTATGCAGTTTTGAAGCGATTGGAGAGTGTGGGGGCCGGTATATCTAAGCTATCTATGTATACATATACACACATACTGTATATATATATATATATATATATATATATATATATATATATATATATATATATATATATATATATATATATATATATATATATATATATATAAATATATATATATATATAAATTCCTTGAATTCCTTCTAAGTCTATAACATGATCTGATAGCTCAGTTACAGCTCTTTTTATTACCAAATTTGTGTTATATGTGTTTTATGTTGCACGATTGCGCCAAGAAAAATTCCTAGTTTGTGAACCCGTTCTCAAACAATGGCAATAAAACTATTCTGATTCTGATTCACATCATAATGGCAGCTACAGTTTCAATCTTAAAGATCTAAAACAAATATTTGGGAATGTCCGGCGAGCCAGATTGAGAAGCTTAATGGGCCGCATGTGGCCCCCGAGCCTTAATTTGCCCAGGTCTGGTATAGAATGTTTATCAAGTTTATTTTTGACTGTGTTTGTAAAAAAAAATTGCGGCAATGACTTAAAAAAAAATAAATAAATAAAAAAAATAAATAAAAAAAAATAAAAAAAAAAAAAAAATATATATATATATATATATAAACAGTGTGCATTATCAAAAGATAAAATATTTAGATAAGGTGGGGCGTGGTTTAATTTTCAATTTGGGAACACCTCTGCAAAAGAACATTTTGCAGACGGAATAAAAAAAACTGGTTATAGATGTGACTGTGAAGCAAAATGTATGCAAACTTTACATCAAAACATTACATACTGTGTTTTAAATGTAGACCATACAAAAATATGAATGCAACACTTTTGTTTTCGCTCCCATTTTTAATGAGTTGAACTCATACATCTAAAATGTTTACTATATACACAAAATACCTATTATTCTCAAATATTGTTCACAAATCTGTTTAAATCTGTATTAGTGAGAATTGTTTCTTTGCCAAGATAATCCATCCCACCTGTGGCATATCAAGATGCTGATTGGACAGGATGATTATTGCACAGGTATGCCTGATGATGCACATATTAAAAGACCACTCTGAAATGTGCAGTTTTGTCACACAGCACAATGCCACATATGTCGCAAGTTTTAAGGGAGCATGCAGTTGGCATGCTGATTGCAGGAATGTCCACCAGAGCTTTGCCCGTAAATGTAATGTTCATTTCTCTACCATAAGCCGTCTCCAAATATCTTTCAGAGAATTTGGCAGACCACGTGTAACCACACCAGCCCAGGACCTCCACATACAGCAGGTGCACCTCCATGATCGTCTGAGACCAGCCACCCGGACAGCTGCTGCAACAATTGGTTTGCATAACCAAATCCTTGCTGCACAAACTGTGAAAAACTGTCTCAGGGAAGCTCATCTGCATGGTCGACATTCTCATCGGGGTCTCGACCTGACCATAGACCCACAAAAGTAATAATGACTGTTTCCTCCATCCAAGGAACATATTCCAGACGGCCCTAAATCCAAAAACAAGAAGATGTCCAAATGTTAAAAAAACAGTACAAGGAGTTGATGTAAGCTCTCTGGGGTCTGGCCAGGAGGGTGGGGCCAGTAGTAGGGTAGCGCCACCGGGTGTGGTTGAGTATCTGCAAATAATGCGTTGCCTCTTCAGGCTTGCCAGAGGATGCCGTGCAGCTGGAACAGGAACGAGATGCGACGTGGACGAGGCTCAGGGCTGATGCGCAGCTGGAACAGGGACTGGACAAGTTGTCGACGTCTTGTCCTTTTCTAAATCGGCAGATAGCGCCCTCCTGTTTGCCTGGCACTGCAAGGCATGCCAGCTTCAGGCCAGCAGTTGCCCAAATGCAGCCTTTCTTTGGTCAAGCACCCTGGGCGTGGACTCGACTCTGCTGTCCAAGCTACGTTTTATGTTGTACCTAAGGTATACCTCCATGAACCCTGTTTTTTATTCAATTTTGGAAGATATTATTGTTTTTGGACATCAAGACGTCTGGAATCTGTATTATATATCCAGTATTAGATGCAGGTAACGTGACAGAGGTGGTACAGCACCTGAAATCCGGGAAAATATGTGTGAACTTTGTCTGGGCAATTGTTGCTCTGCAACAACGGTTTTTATAAGTCGCACCAGAAAGTGGCGATTACATCACCTAATCATCTGATAGCAAGATTGCATAACTTTCAGTAAACATGAAAACAGTTACAACAATATATCACCTTGCAGGGTTATGTGCAACATGCACAGATTACCAAAAGTGAGATAGACTTGGGTAACATTTTTGCAGGATTTCTCTGTAAGAGGTGATCACACATCAATGAATATCATTGCTTTGTAAAAAGCACACACAGTTATGGCATAAATCAGCATTTGCTTGGCTTTGTATGAAAGGCAAAGGGCAAATGCATAAATGCCAGACCTACTGTTAACTACTGAAATTATTATTTTTTATTTAAACGGGGATAGCAGATCCATTCTATGTGTCATACTTGATCATTTCGCGATATAGCCATATTTTTGCTGAAAGGATTTAGTAGAGAACATCGACGATAAAGTTCGCAACTTTTGGTCGCTGATAAAAAAGGCCTTGCCTGTACCGGAAGTAGCGTGACGTCTCGGGTTGAAGGACTCCTCACATTTCCTCATTGGATTCCACACTTTCTCCTTTTTTATTGTGGATCACGGATTTATATTTTAAACCACCTCGGATACTATATCCTCTTGAAAATGAGAGTCGAGAATGCGAAATGGACATTCACAGTGACTTTTATCTCCACGACAATACATCAGTGAAGCACTTTAGCTACGGAGCTAACGTGATAGCATTGTGCTTGAATGCAGATAGAAACAAAAGAAATAAGCCCCTGACTGGAAGGATAGACAGAAGATCAACAATACTACTATCAGGAGACACCGAACCAAACACTGGACCTGTAACCACACGGTTAATGCTGTGCCGCCTGTCGAAGCCTAGCAATGCTGTTGCTAACGACGCCATTGAAGCTAACATAGCTACGGGACCTCGTCAGAGCTATGATAAAAACATTAGCGCTCCACCTACGCCAGTCCTCATCTGTTCATCAACACCCGTGCTCACCTGCGTTACAGCGATCGACGGCGCGACGAAGGACTTCACCCAATCATCAATGCGGTCGGCGGCTAGCGTCGGATAGCGCGTCTGTTATCCAACTCAAAGTCCTCCTGGTTGTGTTGCTGCAGCCAGCCGCTAATACACCGATCCCACCTACAGCTTTCTTCTTTGCAGTCTCCATTGTTCATTAAACAAATTGCAAAAGATTTACCAACACAGATGTCCAGAATACTGTGGAATTTGGCGATGAAAACAGAGCTGTTTGTATTGTGATACAATGTGTCCGAATACTTCCGTTTCAACCATTGACGTCACGCGCAAACGTCATCATAAATAAACGTTTTCAACCGGAAGTTCCCCGGGAAATTTAAAATTGCACTTTATAAGTTAACCCGGCCGTATTGGCATGTGTTGCAATGTTAAGATTTCATCATTGATATATAAACTATCAGACTGCGTGGTCGGTAGTAGTGGGTTTCAGTAGGCCTTCAACGTCAAAATTGGCCATTTTGCAAAAGTTATGTAAAAGGAATACACACTGAGATGCAATTTTCAGAGAAAACTATACCTCTAACTAAAAAGCCTTGTCAATTCAATCCCAGAAAAATACATTTTTGGACTCTTAGCAAGATGGCGGGTCCATTCAATATGCCCTGTATGAATGTACTTTGGCCTGCTAACAAAGTGAGGCATCCTGCCAGGACCAAAGCCTCTCTCTTTAACGACCTTCTCACATGCAAACTAGTCCATCATTAAGCTCATTTGTGGCCTCGCCTTATCGCCTCCGCGCTGACCTCTTTCACACCTTTGCTTCTAAGTAGCTACGAACGACTTGCTGCTGTCCCCACCATCTATCTAGTCCGTATATGTGGCACAGAGCACTGAACATGAATATACAGCAGTTTTTTAGGAATTAACTGGTAATTTGTGGTAATATATACAGTACTACTACTGCAGACAACTAACTCCCCGATGGTCCAACCTAGCACCTCTCCATCCAAGCCTGTTTGTAACAAATGCCTGCTTCCATCACACATTCCCTTTTAACTCCTTTATTACTCCTCTCCTTGCAATTGATCCCCTCGCCCTTTTCTGCCAGCGGCCATTGAGCACAGACGAGGCTTTTGTGTTGCGAGTGAGTGGTCGGATAATAGCTACTGAGCAGTTATCGCCTCTCCATACCTGGCTCATTAATTAGGCTTAATGGTCAAAGATATAGCGACGCTCTTGTGCCGCAATGATGTTTATGAGCAGACACTTGTTGTCTTTTATTGTGTGGACGCTGTCGGCGGAAAGGGGGGTATTGTTGGAGGCGACAAGACGCTGTTTTATCTCAGCATTGACGTTGAGGATTAACAATGGAACCTGAAACAATGAAGCTTTGGTACACAGTTATTCAACTAAATTGTTCTGGGTGCCACATTGTGGCCAACGATTCTCTATGTGACAGGAGCAAAAAACACCAGTCAAAGATTCTCTACCATGACAGGAGCACTGTTCTGTAAAAACACGAGTCCGAGCCAACGCAACGACATTTTGTTCTAATATGTTTTGCTAATGCAATCTGAATGACAAAGTCTGTGCAAGTCTAGTCAAAGATCCTCTCTTTGCTGTTTCTAAGGCTATGTCTACACTATGCCGGATAACCCCTTAAACAAATAATTATTTAGCCTAAGCCCCGTTTCAGCCACACTAAACTATCGTTTAAGGTCCCCCTTCTCGGACAATTTTTTATTCTGTGTATTGATTGAATCTCCGGCTCTTAGCTTTGTATGGACTAATTGATCATTTACAAACTGAGTTCGGAGAGGAAGTGGCGCCAGAAAGACCGCACCCCACACAGGAAGTAACGTCAGAAAGAACGCTCCGCAGCCAACTTCATAATAAAGCGGTTTCGTAACTCGGAGCTAACCACTGGAAATATGGGGGCGAGTCATCCAGACATGCCCGTGTTTCTCCTTCTGTCTGTACAGGTGCTTGTGGAAATCACACATGAATACCTTAAGAGAAAGCGATTGTAGCTATTTCGGATACAACACTTCTCAGACGGCAAGAGAACTTTCGAATGTCCAGGTCAGCTGTGATTCTACTTACCGAAAAACTTTATCCATTTGTCGAAGGAGCGACAACGAGAATGCGGGCTACCGCGGATGTGATAAAAAAGGTAGCGTGTGCTACGGGGGAAGACTACGGAAAACGGCGAATGCATTTGGACTGGCAAAGCAGACTGTATCAGTTATTGTCCGCCATGTATGTTGTGGACTCAACGTCTAGGTCCAGAGTATATAAAGTCACCAAAAACGAATGGCCAATGAAGGTGAAGGCAAAAGAGTGAGGAGTGTCCTGACCAGATATCTACATCCCTAGATTGATTTTTGAAAAAATGTTCTTTATCACATTGTGTACTTTCATGTGTCCAATAAAGATTATGATGTTTCAGGTGTGATTCACTACAACAGGGCCCCACAGCACACTGGATTCCAGTTAATTGAAATACCACAACACTGGATATTGTTCAGATTAGTTAAATGTAAGAACTTGCACACAAAGCAACACTGGAGGTGACTATGACGTGCGCATTTTCCGCGCATGCATACTCGTTCGCGTTGCGCCGGTGGACGGAGGGAGGGGAGGGGGTCTTAAACGACCATTGTGTGTGTGTGTGGACAAGGATAAGGTTAGGCGGGTTTTACCCTGTATAACCTTAGCCGGCTTAGTGTAGAAGGGGCCTGAGGACTGACTGCAAAAACGGTGGTCAACGATCGTCTTTGTGGCGGGAACAATGTTGAAGGGCTGACAGCAGAAAATACTCATCAAAGATCCTCTCAGCTGTTTTTGAAGACTGACTGCAAAAAACCTAGGATCATCTATGTAACTGGTGTCCAACCGACACTCCGTGACGCATTTGCGCACAGAAACATTAAAGAATTTATAAATGACCGCACTTTTTACTGTCCCTCTGGATGCACCAATAGGCTTTTTCATAGTCGTATGATAAAACTCCTGATAGGAAGTCGCCATTTCTTATATTTGTTATATATTTTGTTTATACATGAGACAATGCACATTAATGAACATAGAAAAAGTAAGCTATCTAGATTGTAGCCAAAGGCTAATTTCCATTTGCAATTTCTGGCAGGTTGAATGTATATAACATATACCATCAACCTGCAGGGGACCATCTCAACACAGAAACAAGTCCAGGGCTACCACTAATTCAGCATTATGGTAAGTGGTATTTTTATGCACTTATTTCAGTAGAAGCATTTAAGTCCCATGTTAAAACTAATTTGTATACAATATAACTTTGATTGATTGATTTATATTTTATCTGTATCTCATCTGTATTTATCTGCCACACGTGAAAAGCCGGTTCGTAAAAAATAATGCCAACATTATACCTTCTTCTGGTTGGGGTCCCTGGAGTGCACTGCTGTTTGTTAAGAGCCGTCTGCAAAAAAAGCACTAGTCAAAGATCCTGTGTCAGAAGCGCTCTTGTTTTTTTAAGGACTTAAAAACTTAAAGCCCCTCTTAAGACCTTTCAGTTTTGGTTGATTTTGGCAGCGCCAATGGACCAAAGCGGTAGTGTTTTGCCTGAGGAAAAAACACATTTCCCAAGAGGACCAGTGCATAGGGTTAGTCAGTTAGTATGACGTTTTTTTCTACAGTAGGAACCTTCATATTTTACTCTAACTCTATAATTGCGGTTTGCAGTCATAGCATTGTTTTTTTTATTTTTTATACAGTTCTTTTGTGTCAGTGTGGAACTGCGAACTATCAAGCTGGTGGCTATTTATTGCTACCACACAATTTTCCGATAGCTAATATTAGTATTATCATTTTGATTTCTATCCATCCATTCATTGTCTAACGCTTGTAGGTCTGAAATTCCTCCTTGTCTTTGAGCTCACGCCAGCGAGTAAAAGCCAGGCCAATGCTGATCCTTGACCAGACCTGGGCATTCTGCGGCCCGCGGGCCAGATCCGGCTCTTTGTGCGTCCCTGCCCGGCCCACGTGAGGCCAATCATAAATTACAAAATACATTTTAAAAAGTATCTATGTCGAGTGTGCAATACAACGGTGCTGCTTTTGTTTTGAAAAGCGTTATTTGTATTACTTACGTGTGGACGTATGCGCGTGCGTGATAGTGAGTGAATGTGAACAGCTGCAATCACAACAACAAGACATGGACTGCCAAGCAACGTTCCCTCTAAGGTGCGTGCCTGCGCAATTGCGCACTGCTCAAGCGTCCTCTGCGCACAGAAAATATATGCCGCGCACCAAATCAAATCCCATCTGAATTCTAAACAAAATAAACACAGTTATTCTATGTAATTTTGCAATGCAACTTTGAGTGACAGTGACAACAAGCGGGCCTAACGGTGTTCATAAACACCGTTCGATTGAACACCGTTCAATTATTGTAACGTCTATCGAGATGCTTCGAGGCCAGGAATTATATCGATCATTTTATTGAGCAAAACTGTTTATATTCGGCCATAACCACACCAAAAACATGAGTAAAACACTCCTATCTCGAAAAACTAGTCATTTTCTGCCGTACAAACCAGGCCAAAACCAACTTGTCATCTGTCACCAACACGCATACCACTAAACCACTTGTGCGTTTATGGCCACACAAAAAGTCGTACAACTCTAACACCACACGAAGTTACACTATGACTCCTCAGTCATACGTGTGCTTATTTTACTGTCATTTATTATTAATGTTAATTTATTTATATTAATCATGGAATGCTGTTACTAGAGAAAGTTACAGGAATGCAAACTTCATCCTATGCTTACATTTCATTGTGCAACATGAGGATGTTTAAGGGGAACTAAATGTGATCTCTGAAAGGGGTACAAATGATTTCCAAAGCAGTGCTTTTGGTATAAAGTTAAGTTAGGTTAAATGAAAGTATTATTATTATTATTAATTATTATTATTATTTATCTTACGGTATATATCAAAAATAATATTGAGCAAAATTGAATTGAAATATTGTCGATGTGGCCCTCCAGCAGTGCTCGGGTTGCTCATGCGGCCCCCGGTAAAAATGAATTGCCCACCCCTGTGCTTGACGGTCCTTTTAATCCGGGTAGTCTCCCTTTTTTTTTTTTCTTTGGTTGTTTTGCAGCTCCTGCCATGACAGCAGTAATTGCACGTAGGCGTTCGCATCGACTTCCGTCTTTTTAACAAATTAGGAAAGGGAGTGTGACGTATGCCGTAAAGCAAGTCAGCATATTTGTAGTATTTTGTGTGGCGGGGTTCCTGCCGCCCTCCTCAAAGTCGCTTAGTGCCAGTAAAAGTGATACAGACCCCCTCATTCAACTACTTGTAAGTCCATGTATCATCCCAAAAGTTATGAACATATTTTATGAAGGTTGAAAAGTTACTGAGCGCTGCTTTAAACCACTCATCAAAAACTGTCTATCTGCTGTTATTAAGAATCTACTGAAAACAATACCACAGTCAAATGTGCTTTTTTTGGTGTTCTAAGTACTGATTGCTTCTATTTTTAAGGACATACTGCAAAAAAACACTGGTCAAAGGTCCTGTGTCAGACGTGTTTTATTTGTTAAGGACATGCTGGGAAAAAACACGAGTCAAAGATCCTGTGTCTCTGATCTGCTGTTTTTAAGAACTTACTACAAAAATGTTGGACAACGATGCTGCTCGATCATTCTGCCATATCAAAGGTTGTCTATTTGACAAAAACAAAACACTGCTTCTGATTGTCTACATGAGAGCAGGGCTCTGTTGTTTGTGTGAGGTCTGATTGCAAGAAAATAACTAAGATCCATCCCTGCTGTTTTTGAGGACCGACTACATAAAGGTCCTCTATGTTACAGGAGCATTCTGCCATTTTTAGGGGATTTACTACAAAACAAACCTTCTCAAAAATCCCCTTTCTGCAGTTTTTGAAGACCGACCACAAAAACGTGAATCAAAGATCCTGTGTTAGAGCGCGCTACTGTTTTTTAAGGCTCCATTGTAAAAACTCTAGTCAAATACCCTCTATCTATGTGACAGGAGGAAAATAAAAACAAGTCAAAGATCCTCTATATAACTGTATGACTAGAGCACTATGCTGTTGCAACTTATCCCTCCTTGCTTTCAGTGCTTTATCACATATCCATTTTTTTTGTTTGCTTGGACGGAGAAATGAAAATGGTAAAGATAAGCTTATCACCTCCCCAAAGGCTTACCAGCTGCAGCTCAATTTCCCCTTTTGCTCCCATTTCCATATTTTCTCATTGATGTCCTTTTGTGTCCATTTAAAGCAATAGTAATTCATAATTAGGGTTAAAGCACACACTTAAGTTCAGCGTTGAAATGATCATCATTGCTATGACAACCATGATTCTTTAACTTAGCCACTTTTTTCTTGGTGTACCAGCCAGGAAACATTGATTGACTTGTTTTAATATTTGTATGAGCACTGAAAACGCAACTATCTGTAAAGAAAAAGTGGGTGCATGGAAAATGCTAACTTATCTTACAATAGGCCTTTGTAATATTTGTATTTTATGTTTTTTTTGGTATTTATTTTACCATATTAACTGTGCTAAACCTATTTTTACACTTCTGTAACTGCTGAGAATGCTAAAATGAACAGAATAATTAATTCATTTTAAAGGGGCGCTATTACGGTTTTAATCTACATTTAACACACCTTCTTGTGGTTCAGGTAATATACATGTTTTCCTGTAAAGTTTCTGTACATTTTGATCATTTATAACCCACTTTCTGCATGTGTCTGCAAGTAGTGTGTGTGTGAAGGGGTTCTCTTTAGGTTGTAATTGAAACCTTCCAAGCTCCACCTTTTTAAAAATGTACACTCAATCAATCAATCAAAGTTTAGTTATATAGTGTCTCAAAGGGCTGCACAAGCCACAATTTGCCTGTCAAATCTTAAAGACAAACTTCACCATTATTAATTTTTTTCAGACACAGTCGAAAATAAACCTCATAAACAGTCAATGGATTCAGTGGTCAAAAAATTAGGTACACTTGCCCACTCTCACATTGATACAAAACTGCATAAAAAAGTTACAATGTTTTCACTTTTGTGTTATTATGTGCTTTCCACGATTATATGAAAATAATTGCTCATCCCACTTTTTCTTGTGGTTCCTGAAACTGAGTAGAAGTGAGTTTTTTCCAGTCTGGATTGAATTTTGTATGGGCCCATCTTGACAAAACAGTCATGTGTAAAGTGTCAAATAAACAGGGAAGTATTTACTTTATAAACATCAAAGCAGACGGAAAGGCATAAGACGAAAAGGAGCCAGAACAGTCTCACAGCCTGAAGGGTAGGGGGAGGAGGTTGCCCCACAGCAGATACTAGAAATGCCCGAATAAGTACGTCCACCACACTGTGACGTCACACTGTATCCAATGTTTTTTAAAAGACTGCAAAACACAGTGGTCAGAGGCTACCAAAGCTTTGTGCAAGCTTATGTCCAAACCCATGGACCTTATGATTTGACACTCAGGCATTGTTTAACGCAGACATTTAACATTGTGGATATTTGTGAAAAAAATCATCACAGGTTCCGTTTAAGCAAGCTGCTTAAGGAGCCCATTATGCAAAACAAACTTTTCTAACCTGATGGTACCTGCCTAAGTGTATTTGGGATCTGCATAAGCCCCAAAAATGTGAAATGAAACCGTGGAAGCCTTGTGGAGATATTTATAAATATTGCCTCCCTTCATACCGTATTTTCCGAACAATAAGGCGCACTTAAAATCCTTATTTTTCCTCAAAACTCGACAGTGTGCCTTATAGCCCGGTGCGCCTAATGGAAGGAATAAGTTTGGTTGAGCTTACCCACTTCGAAGCTATTTTATTTGGTACATGGTGTAATGATAAGTGTGACCAGTAGATGGCAGTCAAACATAAGAGATAAGTGTAAGCTGCACTATGATGGCAATATGTCTCAAGTAAACAACACCAACATTTTAAATGTTCCATTGAAAATGTAGAACATTACACATGACGCTCAAAAATCTATCAAAATGTTTTAGTTCAACTTTGGTAAGCTATGAAGCCGCAACGCTTAAAGGATTGTCGACGCATTAAACATACGAGTATTATTATGGTGTGTGTATAAAGTAAGACATATTATCTGGCGTTTTGTTTCACAATATTATGCAACAGCAACTTTTCTTACTTTCTGGTACCTGCTGATCTGTATTTGGGATCTACATAAGTCCTTTTCCTCTATCTTCTTGTTATGGGACATTCGTCCTCCGCTGTTGCCATTTCTAATATAAAGTAGTGTAAAGTTCCTACGTATATCTGTCAGCAACTCGCCATGAAAGCGCTAAAACATACCGGTGTAGTGAGTTTTCATTATTCACCCAAGGAACTTTTGTTATTAGAGTTCCGGCCGGGCGGTTTTTCACGGGACACATTTCCTGTGTTGTTGTTTCCGGATGAGGATATGCTGCTCCGTTATTGATTTAAGTAAAGTCTGAATGTCATTAAAACAGTTAGCGGCATCTTTTGCCACTTCTTCCACTCCCGTCCTTGCACGCTACACCGCTACAACAAAGATGACGGGGAGCTTGAGCCTCTATTGTTTACAAGTGATCGATGCAGCAGTGCAGTGGAGTTGTTAACATGATAAAGAAGAGAAAAGCATTTTATTGTCAGTATACACATGTATACATCAAGGATCTAGCATTGGAGAGTAACAGACTCTGTTTAGCTTTAGCCGTAGCATATACTATAGTACTAGATCCAGAGATTCACTTCTTCTTCCTCACTCTCGTCCGCCCGCGTCATGATGTGGTGACAGCCCGCTGGTCTCACTTTATCATCTGGGATGTTGTGTTGTTGTGAAAGTCACTCAAAACAGATTGCTGACGGCAATCACCAATGTATTTAAGTTCAGAAAGCTACAAAACCACAAAACATGGCTGCCGGGGTGGGAACGAAGGTTCACTCAGCGTGACGGGGTGTGGTGAGGAGGTGGTTTATTTGCATCTAACACAGGGGTGTCAATCTCATTTTAGACCAGGGGCAGCATGGAGAAAAACCTACTCCCAAGTGGGCCGGACTGGTAAAATCACAGCACGATAATTTAAAAATAAAGACAACTTCAGATTGTTTTCTTTGTTTAAAAATAGAACAAGCACATTCTGAAATTGTACAAATGATAATCTTGTTTTTTTTACAATTACCTGTTGCGGTTAATAGTAAATATATACTTTATTTGTCGTTATTTATATTTTCTGAGTGAATTAGGTGATAATGTTCATCAGTCAACTCATTGGTGTTAATTTTCAATCTATCAAGATAAAAACAAATTATATCAAAATCAAGTTACAGGATGTTATTTATGTAGTTTTCTAATTTTCCTCGACTGATGTACTAACATCATGTGGTTTATTTTGTACATATGTAGCATCATCTACAAAGATACAAAGAATTGCTATTGCAACATCCAGTGGACACATTTAGAACAGCTGTTTCTTTCATTCAAAAATTTCAGGTTAATTCTTATAGAATAGAATAGAATAGAATAGAATACAATTCAGCAAACTCATCCCGCCATTACATTTTATGTTACCCAAAAGAAAGTGTTTTACATGTAGAAGAAAAAAAAAACAAATACGACCACATTCTTTTTTTTTTACACTTATATAATCATTGAGAAGGCTCAAAGGATTTTCAAATGTTAAACAAGATATACTCAAATAAAATGCAAATTTACACCATTGTTATTGTTTTCTTCTTGGCATATTATTATTTATTTTTACACTTGTAGGCCAGTTTAGAATGATACATATGTAACCTTTTCATTTTATTTTAACCAAAGCATGCTCAAGTAAACATTATTTTGTTTCCACTGCATCAGCAGTGCTTAACTCATGTAACTCGGCCTATGTACGACACACAATTTTGTCATTTTTGCAGATCTGTATGTGAAATTATGAACACATGAAGAAATTCCGCTGAACCAAAATCTGTATGTGCTGCTTCAGTCAATAACGTTGACAATTTGAAGCTAATTAAACGTCTTTGTGTGCTTTTAGTCAACCCAACGAGCATCTTGCAGCAAATTGGCGCTGATAAATGCCGGCTGTCAGACGGCGCTACACTGCAATGAGTAGTAATATCATTTGACAAGGGGTAAAAGAAAAGCCATAAATACATTTCCTATCTTAAGTCCTAAACGACGCAATAGGGCAATGGGGGGTAGTGAGTATGGGGGACATCTTATTGCAGTTTAAAAAATAATTGCAAGGAAATAATACACACATTTCATGAAGGTCAAGTACAACAAATGTGACATATCTGTTGAAGACCAAATAACAGTTGAGCTACTTGACTGAAATATTCCAGTTTATGAGGAAGACAGCTGTGCCCACAGTGGAAAGGTCACACAAAAGAAGGGTCGAGGGGGACAAGGGCGGTCAGAGAGAAGAAGTTGAACTTTGCTTGTAAAGCACGCTCTTGTCCGGTGAGTATAAATACAAACAAAGATGTAAATATGACAACACGTGTTAACGGTCGCACGAACACGATCCCGGACCAAGATAGGCCGGAGACCACCCCGTTGTTGGCAACTCACTTGCTGTTGAAACTTTTTTAATTGCTTAACATTTGTTCAAAACCTTCTCGGTCGTTCAAGTGTAAATAAGAGCAGAAATACATGAAAGCACAAAGAAAAACAAGCATTTTTTGTTGCTCTTATTTTTCATGAACTTAAAAATGTTTTCTGTACATAATCTATCCACCTTTCAGCTGTGACATGCCAAGATGCTGATTAGACAGCATGATTAGGCTAGACTACTGCAACGCGCTTCTTGTCGGGATCCCCAGCAAGAACACCCAGAAGCTGCAATACATACAGAATAGTGCTGCTAGGATCCTGATGAGAGTGCGGAAATATGACCATATCACACCAACTCTCAAATCCCTTCACTGGCTTCCTGTTCCACTCAGGATTGAATTCAAGGTCTCCCTACTAACCCACCAGTGCCTTCATGGAAATGCCCCCCTCTACCTCAAAGAACTACTCACCCCCAAATCCTCCACACGACACCTCCGCTCTGGACAGGCTAACCTCCGAGGACAAAGCTACAAACAATGGGAGACCGGGCTTTCTGCTCCGCCGCTCCCAGTCTGTGAAACGCTCTCCCTGACCACCTGAGGGCACCACAGACTGTGGATGCTTTTAAAAAAAGGCTTAAAAACCCTTCTTTTTAAAAAAGCCTTTTTTTTAGATATGTGCATACTAGTTTTAGCTATTTGTCTGTTCTAGTTTTTATTTGTATTTATTTTTTATTGTCTTTTTACAAACCCCGTTTCCATATGAGTTGGGAAATTGTGTTATATGTAAATATAAACGGAATACAATGATTTGCAAATCAGTTACAACCCATATTCAGTTAAATATGCTACAAAGACAACATATTTGATGTTCAAACTGATAAACATTTTTTTTTTTGCAAATAATCATTCATTTTAGAATTTGATGCCAGCAACACGTGACAAAGAAGTTGGGAAAGGTGGCAATAAATACTGATAAAGTTGAGGAATGCTCATCAAACACTTATTTGGAACATCCCACAGGTGAACAGGCAAATTGGGTAGAGGTGGGTGCCATGATTGGATATAAAAGTAGATTCCATGAAATGCTCAGTCATTCACAAACAAGGATGGGGCGAGGGTCACCACTTTGTCAACAAATGCGTGAGCAAATTGCTGTACAGTTTAAGAAAAACCTTTCTCAACCAGCTATTGCAAGGAATTTAGGGATTTCACCATCCACGATCCGTAATATCATCAGAGTTCAGAGAATCTGGAGAAATCACTGCACGTAAGCAGCTAAGCCCTTGACCTTGGATCCCTCAGGCTGTACTGCATCAACAAGCGACATCAGTGTGTAAAGGATATCACCACATGGGCTCAGGAACACTTCAGAAACCCACTGTCAGTAACTACAGTTGGTCGCTACATCTGTAAGTGCAAGTTAAAACTCTCCTATGCAAGGCGAAAACCGTTTATCAACAACACCCAGAAACGCCGTCAGCTTCGCTGGGCCTGAGCTCATCTAAGATGGACTGATACAAAGTGGAAAAGTGTTCTGTGGTCTGACGAGTCCACATTTCAAACTGTTTTTGGAAACTGTGGGCGTTGTGTCCTCCGGACCAAAGAGGAAAAGAACCATCCGGATTGTTATAGGCGCAAAGTTGAAAAGCCAGCATCTGTGATGGTATGGGGGTGTATTAGTGCCCAAGACATGGGTAACTTACACATCTGTGAAGGCACCATTAATGCTGAAAGGTACATACAGGTTTTGGAGCAACATGTGTTGCCATCCAAGCAACGTTACCATGGACGCCCCTGCTTATTTCAGCAAGACAATGCCAGGCCACGTGTTACAACAGCGTGGCTTCATAGTAAAAGAGTGCGGGTACTAGACTGGCCTGCCTGTAGTCCAGACTTGTCTCCCATTGAAAATGTGTGGCGCATTATGAAGCCTAAAATAGCACAAGGGAGACCCCCGGACTGTTGAACAACTTAAGCTGTACTTTAAGCAAGAATGGGAAAGAATTCCACCTGAGAAGCTTAAAAAATGTGTCTCCTCAGTTCCCAAACGTTTACTGAGTGTTGTTAAAAGGAAAGGCCATGTAACACAGTGGTGAACATGCCCTTTCCCAACTACTTTGGCACGTGTTGCAGCCATGAAATTCTAAGTTAATTATTATTTGCAAAAAAAAATAAAGTTTATGAGTTTGAACATCAAATATGTTGTCTTTGTAGTGCATTCAAATGAATATGGGTTGAAAAGGATTTGCAAATCTTTGTATTCCGTTTATATTTACATCTAACACAATTTCCCAACTCATATGGAAACAGGGTTTGTATTTTTATTTTTGTTTAAGACACTTTTAGCCTTTTGAGGCTGTTTACTCAATGTAAAGTGCTTTTTTTACAAATAAAATCTATTATTATTATTATTATTATTATTATTATTATTATTATTATTATTGCATAGGTTTAAATATCCATAACAGAGTGTGAGTTTTTTCTTTATAGTGGGGTTCCGTGGGAGTCCGAAAACCAGTCTGTCAGTATCCATCGTAAACACTATTTGCTTCAAACATGTTCTGTGGCTGAAATGTCTGGTGACAAAGGTTGTACGGTTATACCAGTACTAATAAAGTACTGCGGTACTAATGAATTAAAAAACTGTACCATATTGCTGTACCATTCTTTTTTTTCATCAACATGTGTGCCACAGTGACAAAGCTGGCATATGTTAGTCAACACAGGCAACTGCAGCACTTGCAAGCAAAAACAGTGTGAAGACAGAAAATGAAAACTGTGTATGTGTGCGTGTGTGTGTCACTAACCGATGTGGCAGGCGTGCATTTCTGAGCGCAGCTGCGGATCTGCTGGTGTGTCCTGGTGGGCCGGCTGTGGATGCCGGGCTGGCTACTCTTGGCCTTTTTTTCGGGTGGGGTATCTGATAGGGGATTGGCCGGGACGTGCCAGATGGATTGCGGGGATTGGTGGCACTGGGCATATATGGCGAACAGGCTTTGGGTTGTTTTGTTTTTTTTGTTTGTTTGTTTGGACGGGCACGCTTGGGGGCGGTCGGACTGGTGGTGGGTTGACTTGGGTGCCTGATGCCTGCTGAGTTGCAGGTGGTTTCCTCTCTCTCCAGTGGTCCACGGTGCCGTCCGCGGCTGTGTGGGGGTGTAGCTCTGGGTGTGGTCGGTGGCGCGTTGAGGTGTTTGGTGGGCCTGGGCCAATGTTCGATGGCCCGATTGGCCGGGCGATGGGTGAAGTTGGGGTCCGGGGGTTTGCGGCCTCGGTGGTCACCGTATGTGTGCGTTGTTACAGATTGCAGGATTAGTCACTCTTTTGCATCAATTTTGGCGGGTGTTGGTGCTGCGAAGACGTGGTTGGTGGCTACGCGCTGATGAATTGTAGGGGCTTGCTTGCATTGGCTTGCTAGCTGGCTTTGGTGCCGGCATGTGTGCGGGATGTGTTAGCGTCTTTCCTCATTGAGGGGCGTCGTTGTGTAAACACATTGCTGTCTAGGCAGGTCAGATGCGGTGTTCATGTTAAGCGTGGTGGCTGTGCAGTTTTTACGTGGGGTTGTCACTGTGGACTCCGCAGAATCAGGTTGGGACAGATGGGAACGCTATGGGGCGTTTGCACATTGAATGTGGGAAGGATAGACATGTTTGAACCTGGGCTTTGGTGGGTTGGCCTCCTGGCCGTACGCCTCGGTTGCCTCCCGCATGGGCTGGGGGTCTTTTTGTGGGCTGTGTGTGGGCACCCCGCTCCTCCTACCTACAGGACACATGCATATAGGACATTGAGGGATTGGCCTGCGGGGAGTGTCCTGCCAAACCCGTGTGGGGACCTCACTGATGGCTTTCTTGGCGGGGGGTGTTGTTCTGGCTTCATTGGGGCCGTGGTGTTATATGTTTGTCTTCTTTCATTTTGGAATGTTTTTTATGGATGGGGATTGGGTGGTCAGTTGTTTCGCTTCCAGTGTATGTGGTGTCATGCATGATTGGGAAAAACAGCCTCCCAGGGCACCCTTAGCTGCAGGTCTATGATTGACTGTACAGTTGTATCATCAGAACTACGTTGGCATGTTTTGGATGCATGGGTAAGAAGACGGGCTGAGCTGTCAACTGATTACAACCTGGTGATGAGTTGGATTATATGGCAGGGGAGGATGCTGAACAGACTTGGCAGATGCAAGCGTATAGTGAGGGTTGCTGGGAACATTTGGCAGAGTCTCCCATTCATTGAGTCTTTATCGCACACGTACGGCAGAGCTTCTCCTGCATTCCAGGAGACACCGATCATATTGAGTCCAAATGGGGCATATTCTGTGCCTTCATTGCAGAGGAAGTCAATCGGAGCTGTGGTCTCAAGGTGGTTGGTACCAGTTGTGGAGGCAACACATCGTTAGTGGACATCCGAGGTTAGGGAGACTGTCAAGCTGAAGTAGGAGTACTACCAAAATAGATGCCTGTGAAACTCTTGAATCAGCTGACAGGTAGCAGCAGGCCAAGCAGTGCGCAGCTTCGTCGTTGGTCAAAGCATGCACTTGGATGTAGAAGGAGTTAGGTGATGGCACGAAGCGCAGATTTCGCTCGGCTTCGAAGCAGTTTTGACAAACCATCCGACACATCAGAAACGAGAGGCAGGGCCTCGTCCACAATTTTAACAGTGAAAATAAAGGCCTGCTGACCTTAACTGAGTATTTAATCAAGAAGTGGAAGGAATATTTTGAAACCCTTCTCAACCCCACAGACACATAATTTGTAGAGGAAGCAGAGTGCTAGGATACAAATGTTGACACGTCCATTTTCGTGGCTGAGGTTTCTGAGTTAATCAAATCATGTCTCAGTGTCAAGGCTCCGAATTTCGATAAGTTTTGCTCTAAATTCCTGGATGTTATGAGACTGTTTTGGTTGACAAGTCATTGTGTGGAAATTGGGAACAGTACATCTTGATTGGAAAAGAGAGGTGGTTGTCCCCCTTTTCAAAAAGGGAGACCAGATGGTGTGTTTTTTCCTAACATGGTGTCCCAAAAAGATCCGAAGGGACGCAAAGGGCTCTGACTTTGGCCCTGCCCTGGACTTTTTGGGTATATTTAAGACCTGGTGAGGCCTTTCGGGCATGCCCAGTCGAAAGGGGGCCCCAGGGTAGACCAAAGACACGCTGGAGGGATTATACTACAGTTGACCTGGGAACGCCTCAGTGTCTCGCCGGTGGAACTGGAAGAGATGTCTGGAGACAGAGAAGTTGGCTTCTCTACTGAGAATCCTGGACATGCAATCCGGATAAGCGGAAGATCATATATTTTACATTTGTAAAAGAAAAAATAAAGCTGTTGAAAAAATATCTCAATAAACAAATAAAAAGGAAGCCCGTGGAGATTAAATACAAAATCAGAGTTGTGACATTGGTGAAGGCACAGAGCATGAAGATCAGCTTCTCTGAGAAAGTTTCTGAGAGTTTTGGAGAAATAATCTAGTTATGCAAAGCGATTGTTGCAGCTTTCCAGGTGGCTCGTCTCAGATGATTCTTGGGATGAAGTTACTGGATGCGAAGCTCCTGGGCTGGTGCGGTTACATGTGGTCTGCACTTGTAAGGCTGGTTAGATGTACTAAACCACAATTTAGTAAAGAGCACTGTCAAAACATTGCTCGAGTGTGGCAAATATTCCAACTTTTTGGGGCTGTACATGAATGAATATTGTGACAATACTAGAATACAAGTATGAAATATATGTCAGCTCTTAAGTCTTGGGGACTAAATTGTGACATTGCTAGAGTGCATCAATGACATATAGTCTAGCTCCGATGGTCAAAATTACAACATTGTTCCAGTGCAAGAATGACCTATATTCCAGCTCTAAAAGGATACATTGTGACAATGCCAGAATGCATGATGTAATAACATTTGCAAAACATATTTCTTGGGGGATAAATTGTGACATTCTTTGAGTGCATGCATCACATGCTGTCCAGCCCCGGGAGTCTAAATTGTGACATTGCTAGCGTGCATGAATGACATATAGAATAGAATAGCTTTATTGCCATTGTTTTGCAAAAATAACAAAATGGGTGGTGCAACTCCAGAAGGTCCTTTAATGTAAACATAACAACAGGACATAAAATCACTTAAATGTAAATATAAAAACAGGACATTAAAACACAATACAATTAGGAGCATAAAAGAGCAGTGTGCAACGAGGTTCAGTGTAAATAATTGTTAAGGGCACAAATGGTCCTTGCAAAGAAACTGTTCCTGAGTCTGGTTGTACAGTATGTGATCTGATTGATCTGTAAAACCTGCCAGAAGGTGACATTTGGAACCAGTGTTTTCGTGGGTGAAAGGAGTCTTTAGCAATATTCCTAGCTCTGTTGAGGTGGCGAGAGGCAGCAATATTCGGTAGCTGGCAGCCATTAATCTTTTTCGCTGCTCTCGCCACTCTTTACAGGGCTTTTTTGTCTGCTGCAGAGCAGCTTGTGTACCACACTGAGATGCAGTAGGCCAGGATGGGTTCAATGGCTGCTCTATAGAAGGTCGTCAGTAGCCTCTACTCCATGCTGCTCCTGCTAAGCACTCTCAAGCATTGGAGTCTGTCTGACCTTATTCAGGGTGACAGTAGTATTGGTTGACTATCAGAGGCTCGGACAGATAGACACCAAGGAATTTGAGGCTCTTTACTTTCTCTAAACATTCCCCATTTATACAGAGCGAGGCAGGGTTAGACGCACCCTTTTTTGTAATCCAGAATCCGCTCTTTTTTTTTTATCTGTTAAGAACCAGGTTGTTCGTTGAATACCATTCTGAAAATCTCTTTATCTCATCTCTATATGGGGTCTCGTCACTGTCTGAGATGAGTTCAATGACTGTTGGTTTATCTGCAAACTTGATTATGGTGTTTGAATGGTGGACAGGGGTACAGCCATGAGTGTACAGAGTACAGAGGAGTGGACTTACAAAACAACCTTGATGAGCTCCAGTGTAATGGATGAGGATGTGTGTGGACCTAGTCTAACACACTGAGAGTGATATGTTAGAAAGTCTATGATCCAGGAGCAGATGTTGGGGAGGAACCCTAAGTGTCTGAGTTTCTTGATAAGAGTGGCTGGAATAGGGTGTTCAGTTGAGCGTTTAGTTCTGTAGGACAATTTATAGGGATCAAAAGACGGGAAGAGGCTGGATTTGATGTGATGCAGGACCAGTTTTTCAAAACACTTAATTACAAGGAGATTGAGAGTAACTGGCCTGTAGTTGTTTAAATCCTCAGAGGAACATTTTTTGGGGAAAAAAATGATGGTAGCTCTCTCTAGGCAGGAAGGGATGCAGGCGTGCGTCAGTAAGATGTTAAAAACTCTGTCTAGCTGTTCTGCAAAGGACTGAAGTTCTTTGCTTGGTACTCCATCATTTCCAGTAGTTTGAGAGAGGGGGAAGATGCCTCTCTTTAATTCAGCTCCGGCCATGCTGTACAGCACCTTATCCCCTGACTTAAAGGTGGTGTTATGTGCTCTGATGAGTTTATGAGCCTCTTTTGTCATCCACGGTTTGTGGTTTGGAAACGTCCTGATCCACTTTTTAACTGCAACAGAGTCATCACAGACCCTAATATATGGCAGGAAAGTCTTCCTGTGGTCTTCCAGGTCCCCCTGGTTAAACATGTCCCAGATTGTGCCCTCAAAACAGTTTTGTAACTGTGAGAGTTCAGACAATGTTTTGATAGTTTTGATGCTTGGTTTAGATGATCTTATAAGGTGGGAGGGTAAGCAGGGAGCATCACCAGCGAGAGATGGTCTGACTGGCCAAGATGAGGGAGGGTGCTGAGAGTAATCTATAATTGTCATTAAATGTCCAAGAGTGATGCTAACATTAACATCGGGGGGTATGTAACAGCAGTGATAAAAACAATGCTCAACTCCAGGGGTAAATAGAAGGGTCTGAATAATATGGAGAGTGTCACCAGGTCAGGAGAACAATGTTCGGCATTAATCCTGCTGTTAGTACACCAGCTGTTGTTGAGGTAGACACAGAGACCACCTCCTTTACCCTTAGCCGATTCGATACTCCTATCCTACCGGTAGCTAGCGCAGCCTGCCAGCTGGATAGCGACGTTGGGCATGAGGGGGTGCAGCCAGCTTTCTGTTACGATCGTTATGCAACATGTCCAGGTGGCGCTGTTACAAGCAACACGCAGCTCCACCTCATCCATCTTGTTGGCAATAGATCTGGCGTTTGTCAGAAAGGTTCTAGGTAGCAGCGGTTTGTGCTTAGCCAGCGTGCCTGAACATCGCTTCTGCCTTCGCTCCCGCCGACGTCTACATCTCATTGCCGGCATGCATATCTACTCCTACTTCGCTTCTCCAGCGATTATGTCTGGGATGTTGTTTTTCCTCTGGAAGTCTCTAGTGATCCTGAAACTACATTGCAGTCCGACGTCAATCAACTCTTGGCGACTGTAGGCTTGCTCTGCTCGATACGAGCAGCAATAGAACTTAGACAAAATCATGAATTTGGGGTTAAACTCTGACATTGTTAAGCCCGTAATATACTCTCTAATGTCACGTAGTTTGCGTAAGCAACACCGCCTTGCTCCTCACCCTGCGGATCTTGATGTGCACATCTTAAAACAATGTAGCTTCTCGTCAGCGCTCATAGCGGACCACAGAGCTGTGATTGGTCAGCTTGTTCCTGCGTAATTACCATGATTTTCTGCCTGGCGAAAGCAAAGAAAACCCCAAAAAACTACAACTTCCATTATCGAAACAATGAAGCAAATCGAGAAGTGTATAATCGAAGAAATTCACAAATATGACCATTGATTCAATACTTCTTTGCCAACCTTACTGTATAAAGATTGCCTTGACTCATTCAGGGGTTGCGCAGCCCACTTTCGCAAATGTCTTCTCTTCCTGTTCCTAAGCAATGTCTTCATTAAAATTGGCCGTTGTTTCAAAGGGATTAGTTCGAGATCCAACATTAAAGTGGTTGTTGCTTCAGACGCCATTGTTTACTACAAGTTTACAATGACTACTACACACAGGAAGCTCTCTCTCTCTCCTCACAGGTAGGTAGTCAACGAGAGTTGTAGTTGCCACCACAGGAAAACACTGCCCTTTAGGGTTTTGGAAGATAATCGCAGCAAAAAGGCTTCAAAGGAACTAAGACGCAAACTATATGACGTGAGAGTATATTTCGGCCTTTAGAGTGCATGAATGACATATAATATAGCATTGAGGGGCTAAATTGTGACATTGCTTAAGTGCATGGATGAATATGCGGCATTGCTAGGGTGCCTAAATGGCATATGAAAATGAAAATATTGTAGTGTTGCATGTCTTATAGTTATTCAAGAGTGGGAGTAAGTGATGTGGTTGGGGGGGTGAGCAGAGGGGAGACGCCGTCTTAATCTGGGAGAAACGTTCTAATCCCTGGATTGCTGAATCTACCGAAATCCTGGAAATAGATTAGGAGGCTTCGCTCGGCCCAGTTGGGTCTTTAATAAGGAAGGGCCACGTTTGGCTCCGAAGTCATGGCGCAGCACTTGCATAATGTACCGAGCTGCCTTTTCTTCTAATTATTATTTTCCCCTATTTGGGAAAATGATTTAATCGACACCAATTCGACGCGCACGCCGCATACTGAAAAGCGAAGTCTGGTTTGTCCGCCTAATCCAAATGCAAGCCGGAAGTTAATCAAATGAGGACTGGCCACACTGACAGGAAACTTTGATAACTTTTGGACCCTTACAACAAAGCATAATATTAAAAAATAAAAACATCTGTGAAAACCTGCAATTTTTAAAGACATTGAGTTAAAAACTGCAAATGTTCGAGAGCTATCAGATAAAGCCCATAGTCCTCTTCGGTTCATTCCAAATAACCCGAATTTGTCACACCGCGGTGAGGGAAGTCTTGTCTTGTTTTTTTCTGTCTTGTGATTTGCATGTTTTATTTTGAAAAGCAACTCCTCTTGTTTCAGATCACGGGTCCTTCCTCTTGTGTCACCAGTCTGACGTCATCCCTGACCCTTGATGGTTTCCACCTGTTTCTCATTACCCTCATGTTCCATACAAGCTCATGCCTCCCCTCAGGCCTGGCCCTAACCAATCTGGCGCCCTAGGCAAGATTTTAGGTGGCGCCCCCCCACATCGGCAGTGAAGTGTATATACTCACAAGAAATCGAATAGCTTTGTCTTTGACCTTTTTTTTTACTTAAAGAAAGCAAATTAACATATTATATGAGCATGTTATGTTATGATGATCTTTAACTGAATCACAGCAGTGCTCAAATTAAAAAACAGCATTCCCTGTCATGTGATATTGCTTAATTAACATTAATGATGTGCACTTTAACAACTAGGCTTACAACTATACCTAATATATAAAGGGGTGGAAAAGTGACTATTACCTGCAGGGCAAACATTAGCTAACCAGAAGGCAATAACAATGTAAACAAAAAACACCTGCTTAAAAGATCTAATACAAATGTCCCTGAGGAATTTAAGGTGGGAGTACTGTAATTACCTAACGTTACATTATTATTTTCCATAACAATTTAGCCCCCTCCACAATATTAACCCGACGTTAAAACAGAACTAGCTATTTATTGATTAGAAATTGCTGAATCATGTAACATTAGCTTAATGCTAAAAAAGCCAGGTTACTATCACATTCTGTAACAGACAAATAACTTCATGTAGGCTAATGTTACCTACCTGCTACCTCTGTCTTTTTCTCGTTTCTCCTCTTCTTTTCTCTTTTTTCTTCCCTGGGCACCTGACAGTTTTGGCTGTTTTGACATCTTGTGTTGAAGGGAGGGAAGGGAGGGGGCGCACCGTGCGGGGGGATGGGGGGGGGGGGGTGGGGGGGGGGTGCGTAATGTTGTAACAAATAATATTTTTATTAAATAGGCTTTACTTTGCATTTTAATTAACGTGGGATTATTTGTTGTATTTACAAACAATAGTACCAACTTTTTTTTTTTTTTTTTTTTTTTTCCCCAACATTTGTGGCACTGGCGTGGTGCCCCCTGATGGACGGCGCCCTTAGCATTTGCCTATACGGCCTATGCCACGGGCCGGCCCTGCCTCCCCTTGTTCTGTGCCAGATTGTCTCGAGCTTGCGTGCCTGTCTAGCCTCCATGTTCATGTTCATGTCCATGCCTTGCCTCGTCCCACGTCTACGTCTTTGTATCCAGTAATTCCCACGCTGCAATTTTGAGTTAATTTTTTCTCCTCCCTCAGAGCGACTTTTGTTATCTAGCCTTTTTTCAACCGCAGTGGTGAGTTATGATTTTTTCCTAATGATCTTTCCTCAAAGTTTAAGAGTGATTTTTTGTTTACATTTATTAGAATAAGATTAGAGTAGTCATTTTTATAGTCATTATTTTCTTCCTCCTGTTGGAGCGTTTTTTTGTTAAAGTTTTTGATAGCAGATACGGTGCTAATTATAATTTGTCTTTATTTTTGTATTTCCTCCTTTTGGAGTGATTTTCGGTTTTTCCCTTTTTGGAACCTTTTTTTCGCTGTCTGTTTTTGTGACTCATAGTATTTGAATATACTCTGCTCTGGAGGTTAAAGAATTTTCAAAATAAAAGCTTTATTTAGAATCCCATCTCTGCATCTGAGTCCCTTCCTTCATCCAAGCCTGACAGAATTTGATGTTCTTCAAAACTCATTAAAAACCTTGATAAAAATATTAATACTTTGATATTTTTAAGATACGTGTAAATATTTTTAAGATACATGTAACTTCTGCAAGAGTGTCAAGTGAAAACTTATTATTTAATAAGTATCCTTTCTAAGCTGTCTACGAGTAGGATTTTATAAAAAATAGAAAAAAATTAACACAATTTTCCTTTTTAGTGGGGCGGTATAGCTCGGTTGGTAGAGTGGCCGTGCCAGCAACCTGAGGGTTCCAGGTTCGATCCCCGCTTCTGCCATCCTAGTCACTTCCGTTGTGTCCTTGGGCAAGGCACTTTACCCACCTGCTCCCAGTGCCACCCACACTGGTTTAAATGGAACTTAGATATTGGGTTTCACTATGTAAAAGCGCTTTGAGTCATTATAGAAAAAACGCTATATAAATATAATTCACTTCACTTTTCTACCCTATTCCTGCTATGATGCCCAACAAATTGATTGTATGCCATTGAACATATATTGTTGGATTGCTATTTGTGATTAACTTCTTAACGGACCCACATGTTCAACAATGTTATGTTTTTATGTCTCTGATGTCTAACAGTAGTAATTCTGCGCTTTTCTAATGCATCCATCTGTTACGTACAGTAGGGGAAGGAGACAACACCACGAGGAGGATCAGGTTAACAGGTTTATTGCAACCTTTGATGAGTGTGTGGGAGGTGTATGCTACTCTAAGTGTTTGGTGCAAGACGATGTGTAGAATTAATAATGTAAATGTTACCAGGGTATGTTGCAAGTGCGTGTTGGATGAATCATTCGTCAGTCCAGAGGGCGAGGCAAAGAGGTAGTCCGTGGGCAGGCAAGCGGTCGGGGGCTGGAGACAAGCAACAAGGTCCGTGTCCAAGCAGGGGTCAAGGATCGAGGGAGGCAGTCCAAAATCCAGAGGGAGGTCGAGATACACAACTCGATCACGGGGAACAGGAAGGACACTACAGGAGGCACAAAGGACATGAGACGCGGGAAACAAGGAAGACAAGGAGAGAGCAAGTATGCGGGAGGGAAGCCAGAGACGGGATGCTTACAGCGAAGAGTTACCTATGTTCCGGTGTAGGCTCCAAGGGTAAGCTGGTCTTTATGCTGCTTGTCTTGATTAGTCCCAGGTGCGCAGCTAAGCCGAGATAGGGCGTGTCCTGGTGTGCTGCCAACAGAGGTTCTGGCAGCACACGCTGCCGATGACAGGCAGGTTCGAGCCCACGGCGTGACACCATCCATCCATCTTCTTCCGCTTATCCCAGGGCTCGGCAACCCAAAATGTTGAAAGAGCCATATTAGACCAAGATTACAAAATCAAATCTGTCTGGAGTCCCAAAAAATTCAAAAGTTTTATATAAGTCTAATAATGAAGGCAACACATGATGAAAGTGTCAATACTAGCCTACTATCAAGATGACTATGCAAATCTGTGTTGACAGAAACGTTGAAATGTAATATTTATTTTACACATTTTTACAACATTGGAAAACATTAGTAAAATGAAGGCTGCTCAGAGGGTGAGATAACTCCTGCAAATTACTGGCTTCGAATGGCCAAAGGTATACACATACATGATGCGGTTAATTGTATTCTATCTTTATTTGTCGTTATTTATACTTTCTGAATGCATTATGTGATAATGTTCATCAGTCAACTAATTGGTGTTAATTTCCAATCTTATCATGATAAAAAAATAATATAAAAAAGTCAAATTAAAAGATTTTATTTATGTAGTTTGCTCATTTTCCTCATCTAGTGCACTAACATGTGGTTTATTTTATTTTTTTACATATGTAGCATCATCCACAAATATACAAAGAATTGCTGTTGCAAAATCTAGTGGATACATTTAGAACAGCGGTTTCTTTTATTCAAAAATTTTGGCTCATTATTTGACTGAGCAAACTCATCCCCTGGCCGGATAAAACCTGTTTTGACACACCTGTACTAAGAGTTTGCGTGCACAAAAACATGCGCAGACTTGAGCTTGTGTGTTGCTGGTGTAGCTCAGGGCGCTAAAAATAGGTTCTGTTTTCTAGACCGTGCTTCTAATATATTGTCCAGAAAAGGTGAAACAGATTACTGTGACATGCTACATGTTCCACAACATAAAAGTTGGAGTGTGATGCCAGTAAATGAGTGTCTTCATAGTGACAGCCGGAAGGACACACAAAAACCTCACTTAAATAGGGTGGTCAACACCACTTGTTTTCAATTGTACAAACCCCGTTTCCATATGAGTTGGGAAATTGTGTTAGATGTAAATATAAACGGAATACAATGATTTGCAAATCATTTTCAACCCATATTCAGTTGAATATGCTACAAAGACAACATATTTGATGTTCAAACTGATAAACATTTTTTTGTGAAAACAATCATTAACTTTAGAATTTGATGCCAGAAAAATGTGACAAAGAAGTTGGGAAAGGTGGCAATAAATGCTGATAAAGTTGAGGAATGCTCATCAAACACTTATTTGGAACATCCCACAGGTGAACAGGCAAATTGAGAACAGGTGGGTGCCAGGATTGGGTATAAAAGTAGATTCCATGAAATGCTCAGTCATTCACAAACAAGGATGGGGCGAGGGTCACCACTTTGTCAACAAATGCGTGAGCAAATTGTTGAACAGTTTAAGAAAAACCTTTCTCAACCAGCTATTGCAAGGAATTTAGCGATTCCACCATCTACGGTCCGTAATATCATCAAAGGGTTCAGAGAATCTGGAGAAATCACTGCACGTAAGCAGCTAAGCCTGTGACCTTGGATCCCTCAGGCTGTACTGTATCAACAAGCGACATCAGTGTGTAAAAGATATCACCACATGGGCTCAGGAACACTTCAGAAAACCACTGTCAGTAACTACAGTTGGTCGCTACATCTGTAAGTGCAAGTTAAAACTCTCCTATGCAAGGCGAAAACCGTTTATCAACAACACCCAGAAACCCCGTCGGCTTCGCTGGGCCTGAGCTCATCTAAGATGGACTGACACAAAGTGGAAAAGTATTCTGTGGTCTGACGAGTCCACATTTCAAATTGTTTTTGGAAACTGTGGACGTCGTGTCCTCCGGACCAAAGAGGAAAAAAACCATCCGGATTGTTATAGGCGCAAAGTTGAAAAGCCAGCATCTGTGATGGTATGGGGGTGTATTAGTGCCCAAGACATGGGTAACTTACACATCTGTGAAGGCGCCATTAATGCTGAAAGGTACATACAGGTTTTGGAGCAACATATGTTGCCATCCAAGCAACGTTACCATGGACGCCCCTGCTTGTTTCAGCAAGACAATGCCAAGCCACGTGTTACATCAACATGGCTTCATAGTAAAAGAGTGCGGGTACTAGACTGGCCTGCCTGTAGTCCAGACCTGTCTCCCATTGAAAATGTGTGGCGCATTATGAAGCCTAAAATACCTCAACGGAGACCCCCGGACTGTTGAACAACTTAAGCTGTACATCAAGCAAAAATGGGAAATAATTCCACCTGAGAAGCTTAAAAAATGTGTCTCCTCAGTTCCCAAACATTTACTGAGTGTTGTTAAAAGGAAAGGCCATGTAACACAGTGGTGAACATGCTCTTTCCCAACTACTTTGGCACGTGTTGCAGCCATGAAATTGTAAGTTAATTATTATTTGCAAAAAAAATAAAGTTTATGAGTTTGAACATCAAAATATCTTGTCTTTGTAGTGCATTCATTTGAATATGCGTTGAAAATGATTTGCAAGTCATTGTATTCCGTTTATATTTGCATCTAACACAATTTCCCAACTCATATGGAAACGGGGTTTGTACATGCAGTCTGAGTAGCTGAGTAGATCACTCCCAACATGCCCACTAAAAGTACACACAATCGTATAGGTTGCACACATTAGTTAGCACTTTTTATTTGGATCTTGGTAGAGCAAGCCCCGAGTGTCACCATTTTATTTAATCTTTGCGCCCAAAAGAGTGCATTTCAGTATCTCCAAATGATCCTATTACCTGTGGAGAGCTCCTCGGATACTTGTCACTATCATTCGGAATCCATTCTCATTTATTGACACTCCTGAAACTCCAGTGGACAGCGCTACGTTGCCATAATGATGTGTCAAAATGACAAATATTAGCTCTGCTGGCCCTCAATCAATTAAGAAAAGCAGTCAATGAGAGGTGCTATCGATGAGAAAAAGATTCTCTGAGCCTGCCTCTGAGTTTTGGGAGCGTTTTTCCCCAACAAAAGGAGGCTAATGTGCTATAAAAGGTATCCCATATTTCACACCTTCTGGGCTGAGCAGCTGTCCATATCATAGCAAACATGTTATTGGCTAAAGCGTGAGGCGACACGGAGAAAAGAAGGGGTGGAGTTGAGACACAAATAAACACCCCTCAGGCCATGCAATATGGAATTTTACGGATTAAAAAAAAACTTAAATATGTTCAACAACCTTTAGTTATGGGTAAGGTTATGGTATTAGTTTATGTATACAATTCATACAGGTTACATTGGGGTACATCACACTTCATAATGCGCCAAACATTTTCAATGGGAGACAGGTCTGGACAACAGGCAGGCCAGTCTAGTACCCGTGCTCTTTTACTATGAAGCCACGCTGTTGTAACACGTGCAGAATGTGGCCTGGCATTGTCTTGCTGAAATAAGCAGGGGCGTCTATGATAACGTTGCTTGGATGACAACATATGTTGCTCCAAAACCTGTATGTACCTTTCAGCATTAATGGCGCCTTCACAGATGTGTAAGTTACCCATGCCGTGGGCACTAATACACCCCCATACCATCACAGATGCTGGCTTTTCAACTTTGCGCCTATTACAACCCGGATGGTTCTTTTCCTCTTTGGTCCAGAGGACACGGCGTCCACAGTTTCGAAAAACAATTTGGAAATGTGGACTCGTCAGACCACAGAACACTTTTCCACTTTGCATCAGTCCATCTTAGATGAGCTCGGGCCCAGCGAAGCCGGCGGCATTTCTGGTTGTTGTTGATAAATGGCTTTCGCTTTGCATAGTAGAGTTTAACTTGATGTAGAGACAAACTGTAGTTACTGACAGTGGTTTTCTAAAGTGTTCCTGAGCCCATGTGGTGATATCTTTTACACACTAATATCGGTTTTTGATGCAGTACTGCCTGAGGGATCGAAGGTCACAGGCATTCAATGTTGGTTTTCGGGCTTGACGCTTAAGTGCAGGGATTTCTCCAGATTATCTGAACCTTTTGATGATATTACGGACCGTAGATGGTGAAATCCCTGAATTCTTTGCAATACTCGTTGAGAAATGTTGTTCTTAAACTGTTGGACAATTTGTTCACGCATTTGTTGACAAAGTGGTGACCCTCGCCCCATCCTTGTTTGTGAATGACTGAGCATTTCATGAAAGCTGCTTTTATACACAATCATGGCACCCACCTGTTCCCAATTAGCCTGTTCACCTGTGGGATGTTCCAAACAAGTGTTTGATGAGCTTCCCTCAACTTTCCCAGTCTTTTTTGCCACTTGTGCCAGCTTTTTTTAAACATGTTTCCGGCATCAAATTCCAAATGAGATAATATTTGCGAGCAATAACAAAGTTTACCAGTTCGAACGTCAAGTATCTTGTCTTTGCAGTCTATCCAAGTGAATATAAGTTGAAAAGGATTTGCAAATCATCGCATTCTGTTTTTGTTTACGATTTACACAACGTGCCAACTTCACTGGTTTTGGGGTTTGTACTAACACCTTTGTTCACTTTCTGTGTTCAATATGCAACAGATTCATAAAAAACACAATAATCAATACATTTCAAATGGATAAATAAATGATGAATAAACAGATGAGACACATAAAAAATAAATAAGAAAAAAAGTAGAATATAATGATTGATTGTCTCATTTATAGAGGTGGGGAAAAAAGATTCACTCTCCAATGCATCACGATTATAACGTGGTCAATTCACTAATTGATGGACATATGTCCAAATATCAATTATTTACGCTATATAAATCAAATAACACAGACGGTTCGAAAATGCGGCATCATGCTAATGTTCCTTAAACGTTAATTTTCAGGTTTGGTTTCAACTAACCATAGGATAATCATTAGCGAACATACTCTAACGTTATGTCTTAGCTGAGTTAGCGCAGACATACACAGAGGGGGGAGGAGGAATGGACAAGCTATACTAGCCGCTAAGCTAGCTTGAATTTAAAGTAGTAAAACAACAAACAAAAACATTCAAATAAAGGCTAATAGGAACCACATTAAAGCAGAGAGTAACCAGCTAAGAAGAGGACATTAGCAATTACAAAACCCAAAACCAGTGAAGTTGGCATGTTGTGTAAATCGTAAATAAAAACAGAATACAATGATTTGCAAATCCTTTTCAATGTGTATTCAATTGGATAGACTGCAAAGACAAGATACTTAACGTTCAAACTGGAAAACTTAATTTTTTGCAAATATTAGCTCATTTGGATTTTGATGCCTGCAACATGTTTCAAAAAAGCTGGCACAAGTGGCAAAAAAGACTGAGAAAGTTGAGGAATGCTCAGCAAACACTTATTTGGAACATCCCACAGGTGAACAGGCTAATTGGGAACAGGTGGGTGCCATGATTGGGTATAGCTGCAGCTCCCATGAAATGCTCAGTCATTCAAAAACAAGGATGGGGCGAGGGTCACCAATTTGTGAACAAACGTGTGAGCAAATTGTCGAACAGTTTAAGAACAACATTTCTCAACGAGCTATTGCAAGGAATTTAGGGATTTGGATGGCAACTTATCATGGACGCCCCTGCTTATTTCAGCAAGACAATGCCGAACCATGTGTTACAACAGCGTGGCTTCATAGTAAAACAGTGCAGGTACTAGACTGGCCTGCCTGTAGTCCAGACCTGTCTCCCATTGAAAATGTGTGGCGCAATATAAAGCCTAAAATACCACAACAGAGACCCCGGACTGTTGAACAACTTAAGCTGTACATCAAGCCAGAATGGGAAAGGCCATGTAACACGGTGGCATAATTTCATTTTCTCAGTTCGAACATTAAATATCTTGCCTTTGCAGTTTATTCAATTGAATAAAATTTGAAAAGGATTTACGGTGGCAGAGGGGTTAGTGCGTCTGCCTCACAATACGAAGGTCCTGAGTAGTCTTGGGTTTAATCCCGGGCTCTGGATCTTTCTGTGTGGAGTTTGCATGTTCTCCCCGTGACTGCGTGGGTTCCCTCCGGGTACTCCGGCTTCCTCCCACCTCCAAAGACATGCACCTGGGGATAGGTTGATTGGCAACACTAAATTGGCCCTAGTGTGTGGATGTGAGTGTGAATGTTGTCTGTCTATCTGTGTTGGCCCTGCGATGAGGTGGCGACTTGTCCAGGGTGTACCCCGCCTTCCGCCCGATTGTAGCTGAGATAGGCTCCAGCGCCCCCCGCGACCCCAAAGGGAATAAGTGGTAGAAAATGGATGGATGGATGGATGGATATATTCTGTTTTTATTCACGAATTACACAATGTGCCAACTTCACTGGAAAAAAAACAACAACAATACAGTGCAACAACTGGCCGGCGGCCATAGATAGATGACGTACATTTTTGAGCCGCATGTTTATGGCAACTTGGGCCATCGTATCTACTTTTCCATATGTATAGCTATGTTGCGTGCAATAAATCGAAGAACCGGAAATGATAGCCAAAGGAGGAGCCTTGTAGACATATTATTTTTTATTAATAATAATTCAATGTAATGCAGTTAGAATATAGAATAAAAATTGTCAATATATTAACAATATGCAGTGACATAATAATAATTTATAATATAATAATTATAGATATAAAAATAGTCGATTAATAATCTAATCGTAGCCCCTGGATCGTAAACGTAATCAAATTTTGAGGTGCCCAAATATTCCCACTTTTACTTGTTTTTCAATAAGGTTCAAGATGTTTGAGTACATTGTTGGACTTATTTGGTTAATACATTCCATGTCACATATCATATTCTGATATACTAAAATGTTTTAAGGTCAGTCTTTTGCTTAATGGGGTTCAAAAGGTCAATGTTTAAACTAGTTTTTGTATTTAATTTCAGTTAAGGTTGTCTGAATCCAGTTTTCGACATTTGAAATCTTTGCTTTATTGTTTTATATGTTAATATTAATATAAGTACCACTAATAGTCACACACACACACTAGGTGTGGTGAAAATACCCTCTGCATTTGACCCATCCCCTTGCTCCAGTGAGGTGAGCAGTGGCCGGGCTCGGGAATCACCCTTGATGCTAAGTGAAGGAGGTAATGGGTCCCATATTTTTATAGTGGTATGACTCCGCCGGGGTTTGAACTCACAACTTACCGATCTAAGGGCGGACACTCTAACCACAAGGCCACTGAGCCACTACTATTACACTACACAATGGCCACCTACTAATATATTTTGGCGTTTTTCAATATTTTAATGGTTATACGTTCAACAGAAAAAGGCATGTTTTTATGTTTCATTCTAAAAAAATAGTGTGATTTTGCACATTTGCAAATAATTTTAACAATTCTTACACGTTGTTTCCATATTACCGGTGCCTAACATTTTTTGCACTTGTAAGATGTTAGAAATGTTAAATGAAACATTTAGTGTACATAAGTGTTGTTACACTTGTTATAATGTCGATTTGCATTGCTTGTACTATAACATTGTTTACCTTATTTTTACACACACTTAAAGTATTGTAAAATTTGAGTCATTGCGCAAGATGGCCCTCAACAGGATCAAGTACCCCGCCAGCAAAGTGCACGGCTCGGCCGAGAAGTACACGGAATATGACGACTGAACCTCTGTGCACTGAAGCTTCTGGAAAGTCGAGCTTTGGTGGTGCGGTGGTCGTCTCATGCTGCTCATTTGTTATTATTATTTTGTATTCAAGGTTAACTTATTTTTAAAGAATTACTATGAAGGTTATAATAACATGAATTAGGATGACTTTGGACGTCTCTTTGCATTTTGATTATTTCCTGTGAGAAAAATGATCAATTATCTTAATTTGATTACATGCTATAGTATATTTTTATTGTTATAATGTTATTGCATGTTTTTTTGTATCTCTTTAATTAATTTAGCCAGGGACTACAGATAGAAATGAGCTATTTAGCTGTAATCTGGTGCAGAACATATCTGTCTATGAGCTTAAGGTTTCTGTGCAATGTCCCTTCAATTAAAGACTAAACTAAACTAAACTAAAATGTTTTCAAAATATCATCCAATCTGAGGTCAAAAACTCAAATTCCTTCCTGTTTGTGCTGTTTACACACAATAGTGTGGGGATTTACAGTAGTGAGTCATATGCACACACTTTTTTTTAAAAGAAGGTTGGGGCCCAGCCTGGACTGCAGGAACGCTACAAAAGCCCAAAATCCTGAATGTAGCGTTAAATCCTCCAATATCACAGCCACTCAGACTCACCCACTGCCCTCACTGCTTCGGAAAAAAATAAATAAATAAAAGAAGAAGAACATATCCTTTCACTTTCCCTGTGAAACTTCCAATAAAAGTCTCCCACTGCCAAGCTTAAACGCTGCTGCCATAACAGCGGCAAGGTGTACAGCTCCAGGGCGCAATTTTCCATAGTCTTGCACTATATTGCTGCATGGAAATGGTATTGAATGTTTCTGTAGGAATAATCATGGGAGGCAGGCAGACAGGTGGAAGAAGGGGGGGAAGGGTGTTACTACTCCTACTATTGTATTCATGTCACACCGCCTAGAAATCTCACAAATCTGCAGAAGGCCTCAGTGTGTATATGTTTTATAACCCAAAATACCGGTGACAAGACAGGAAAGACAATGAGACAATTACCATAGAGGAGTACCACTAAAAAGTTTAAAAAATACAGAAAAAAATAAAAATAATGATTAGAAGTCTGTATTTAAGTTAGAACTATTAGAATGAATATATATGTTTAAATACTATTTAGAATATTAATTTTGTTTGACTACAAATTAGTGTTGTCCCGATACCAATATTTTGGTACCGGTACCAAAATGTATTTGTTGATATTTTTCGGTACCGTTTGGTACTTTTCTAAATAAAGGGGACCACCAAAAATAGCATTGGCTTTTAACAAAAAATCTTAGGGTACATTAGACATATGTTTCTTATTGCAAGTTTGTCCTTAAATAAAATAGTGAACATACACTAAAACTTGTCTTTTAGTAGTCAGTAAGCAAACAAAGGCTGTTAATTTAGTCTGCTGACATATGCAGTAACATATTGTGTCATTTTCCATTCTATTATTGTGTCTACATTATTAAGGACAAGTGGTAGAAAATAAATTAACAATCTACTTGTTCGTTTACTGTTGAAATCTGCTTACGTTCTCTTTTAACATGTTCTATCTACACTTCTGTTAAAATGTAATAATCATTTATTCTTCTGTTGTTTGATGCTTTACATTAGTTTTGGATGATACTACAAATGTGGGTATCAATCCGATACCAAGTAGTTACAGGATCAGACATTGGTCATATTCAAAGTCCTCATGTGTCCAGGGACATATTTCCTGAGTTTATAAACACAATATAAAAAAAATATATTAAAAAAAGAAAATGTTGTGATGCCACCGGTACTTTTCAGAGGTGGTATAGCACCAAATATGATTCATTAGTATCGCGGTACTATACTACTACCGGTATACCGTACAACCCTACTACAAATAAGAGTATATAAGTCAAAATCTGAAACTTCTAGAGTGCCAACCAAAAACATAAGACACTTTATGCTTTACTCCCTTCTACTCTGTCCATCAAGGTTTTGATACTGTTCAAAATCAACAGAAGTCTTGCATATACATTTATTGTTATTATGGCAATGATAATTTTTCAACTAAGAGTACCGTATTTTTCGGACTATAAGTCGCAGTTTTTTTCATAGTTTAGCCGGGGGTGCGACTTATACTCAGGAGCGACTTATGTGTGAAATTATTAACACATTACCGTAAAATATCAAATCATATTATTTAGCTCATTCACGTAAGAGACTAGACGTATAAGATTTCATGGGATTTAGCGATTAGGAGTGACAGATTGTTTGGTAAACGTATAGCATGTTCTATATGTTATAGTTATTTGAATGACTCTTACCATAATATGTTACGTTAACATACCAGGCACGTTCTCAGTTGGTTATTTATGCCTCATATAACGTACACTTATTCAGCCTGTTGTTCACTATTCTTTATTTATTTTAAATTGCCTTTCAAATGTCTATTCTTGGTGTTGGGTTTTATCAAATAAATTTCCCCAAAAAATGCGACCTATACTCCAGTGCGACTTATATATGTTTTTTTCCTTCTTTAATATGCATTTTCGGCCGGTGCGACTTATACTCCGGAGCGACTTATACTCCGAAAAATACGGTATATAAGTCAAAATCTGACACTTCTACAGAGCCAACAAAAAACATAGGACGCTTTATGCTTTTCTCCCTTCTACTCTGTCCATCAAGGTTTTGATACTGTTCAAAATCAATAGAAGTCTTGCATATACTTCATTGTTATTATGGCATTGATCATTTTTCAAATAAGAGTTTACAAGTCAAAATCTGAAACTTCTATAGTGCCAACAAAAACATAGGAAGCTTTATGCTTTCCTCCTTTCTACTCTGTCCATCAAGGTTTTTAATGCTGTTCAAAATCTACAGAAGTCTTGCATATACATTTAGACTTAGACTTAGACTTAGACAAACTTTAATGGTCCACAAGGGAAAGTGTTCAACACAGTAGCTCAGTTACAATGATGGAAAGGACAATGCAGGTATAAATAGAATAATATAGCTATAAAAAATCTAACATATATACGAATATATACATAATATGTGTACAGAGTAATTTATATACAGATATATTATGTCTATAACATATATACAATATAAACCAATGACCATGTACAATATTACAGTATATACAGTCTATATGACAGCAGCAGCATAAAATGGAGAGTAGGTCCAGCAGGAAATAGAAAATATACATTATAAACAAAGAGAAGTAGCTAACATGTCAGGTGTCAGGTAATAGACAGATGTCATCTATTGCTGTATGGCGAGTGATTATACAGCTGGATGGAGTGTGGAATGAAGGAGTTCTTGAATCGCACAGTGCGGGAAGGAAGTTGAAGGAGCCTGCTGGAGTATGAACTCCGCTGTCCCTTAATTGTCAGGTGGAGTGGGTGGGAAGGATAGTCCATGATGGCCAGCAGTTTGTCCAGTGACCTCCTGTCCCTCACTGACACAAACGCCTCCAATTGCGTGCCAATAGTTTGGCCGGCTTTCCGGATCAGATTATCAATCCGGTTTGAGTCCCTTTTGCTGGTGCTGCTCCCCCAACAAACCACTGCGAAGTACAGTGCACTGGCCACAACAGACTGATAAAATATCTCCAACAGCTTGCTGCACACATTGAATGACCTAAGCTTCCTCAGGAAAAAGAGTCTGCTCATACCCTTCTTGTAAACAGCTTTGCAGTTGTCCTTCCAGCCCAGTCTGCTGTTCAAGTGGACTCCCAGGTACTTGTACTGCTCCACCACTGCCACCTCCCGGCCCTGGATCTTGATGGGCTCCACCGGGGTCACTCTCTTCCTGAAGTCGATGACCAGCTCCTTGGTCTTGTCCACATTAAGGACCAGATGGTTCGCCTGAGACCACTCCACAAAGTCAGCGATCAGTGTCCTGTACTCCAATTCCCGTCCCTCTCCGATACACCCGACCACAGCAGAGTCGTCAGAGTATTTCTGCAGGTGGCAGGACCTGGAACTATACTGGAAGTCTGAGGTGTACAGGGTGAACAGGAAAGGAGACAGGACGATCCCCTGTGGAACACCTACACCACTGACCACAGTATCCGACACGGAGCTCCCCAGTCGCACAAACTGGGGCCTGTCAGACAAGTAATCAGTGATCCAGGAGACAATGGATGAACTGATACCCATCCTGAGCAACTTGTCACTCATCAGAATTGGCTGAATGGTGTTAAAGGCACTGGAGAAATCAAAAAACATGATCCTCACAGTGCCCTTCCATTTATTGTCATTATGGCAATTAATGTATTATAAAGATGGAACTGCTTGCATGCGGACTAACACAATGCAATAAGACACGCCTCACTTTCTCCTATGCTGCTCATTCTAAATGAACAGTCAATACACTTTGACTCGGGCTCAAAATCAATGGCTAAATAAGACATAGAATAATAATGCTTGAAATTGTTCGGTGGATCAATAAAAAACTGCCACTGCAACTTGAGTTCCCATACAGGACTCAAATAGTGTAGCAATTTTAACCCCATAATTCTGGACTGTGTCATTCAAGCACGCAGCAATGTTGCAATAGTCATTCATGCGCAAAACCTGCTCAGTGGCCTTGTGATCGGTAGGTTGTGAGTTCAAAGCCCGGCCGAGTCATACCAAAGACTATAAAAATGAGACACATTACCTCCTTGCTTGGCACTCAGCATCAAGGGTTGGAATTGGGGGTTGAATCATCAAAATGATTCCAGAGCGCGACCACAGCTGCTGCTCACTGCTCCTCTCACCTCCCAGGGTGTGGAACAATGGGGTGGTTCAAATGCAGAGGGTAATTTCACCGCACCTAATGTGTGTGTGACTATCAGTGGTACTTCAACTTTAACTTTAAAAGCACCAATGATGCCCCCAAACGTGCACTGTATGTTTTTCTTGTACATCTAGCAACATTGCAATAATTATTCCTGCACCTTACTATTGAGCGCACCCCCCACATCTGGACTATATGTCATCCATGCACTCTGGCAAGACAATGAGTGTTGTTTTTAGCGCAACAAGAGGAGTCACTTGACATTCCAGTCACACGCTCACATTTTTAAAAGAGTGCACGGTCACTTAAGTGTCTAGTGACTCAGTAGAAAAGTCCAATAAGAGTCAGAAAGACAATTTCTCCCATTTTCTTTCCTTTGCCCTTGTCCCATCAAAGTCGTACACCTGCACGGTCCATCTCCTCTTAAGCCAAACGTGATCTTCAAGTCCTGTCTGACAACCCCTGCAGTGTGACGGGAGGGTGGGGGGGTCAACAGGGTCCCCGATCCCAACCCAGAGTCTTTAAGTGGCTTTGAGATGGGAGACGTGATAGAGGCTAAGCCCTTAATAGCCATTTCTCTGTAATCTTTGCTATGAAAGGCTAAACTACGGAGCTATTGATTTGTTTGAAGAAGGGGGGAAAAAAAGTAGTCCCCATCAGGTCAGGGCATCTTGAAATGTGACAAAGCCCATCGACGAGAAGATTGGGCTTAAATCTATCCGATAAATTTGCTGGGAGTAAGCAAAACAAAGGCAAACAAAGTCATCACTTTGGTTTTGCACCTTCGTTTCATCTCCTGTTTGTCTGTTGTCTTGAAAAACCGCAACTAGCAAGCTGGAAGGAGAATGAAGAGAAGACATCCTGTTTGTACTGGTGTTATTTCCATGAATGTACATGTTGGCACATACCACGCATCGACAAGGCCCTGAAGTTACAGTCATAGGTTTGCAATGTATGTCAAAATTCATGTTGGGCCCACGAATGGGACCTATGAAGATTTTCCACTTTTCTGTCTTATGAATGTTGTTACAATGTTGGATACTCATGACAATGCCACATCGTCAAATCACAACCTACTCAGTGGCCTAGTAGTTAGAGTGTCCGCCCTGAGATCGGTAGGTTGTGAGTTCAAACCTCGGCCGAGTCATACCAAAGACTATAAAAATGGGACCCATTACCTCCCTGCTTGGCACTCAGCATCAAGGGTTGGAATTGGGGGTTAAATCACTAAAAATGATTCTCGAGCACAACACCGCTGCTGCTCACTGCTCCCCTCACCTCCCAGGGAGTGAACAAGGGGATGGGTCCAATGCAGAGGACACATTTCACCACACCTAGTGTGTGTGTGACAATCATTGGTACCTTAACTTAACTTTAACTTTAACATAAGGTTTATGCATTTGGACGTGAGCTTGCAAGCAGTTTTGGATGCTTCTGAACACTGCGTCTTTCAGTCAAAATGGCATCCCACTGATGTCAATGTGCGCCGGACAGACATACTTTTATGGGCATGCAGGATATGCTCCCCTCTGCTTCAAGCTGTGCCAAGACTGTCATGGCTCCCGTGTCATGCCTTCTCGATTCATGCCTTCCCGCCTGCTCTGATGTCTATAAAAGTCAAATATTGCTGTGTTTATCCGTCCATGACATTTTACAAGTGACTGTTTAGTCAACATGGACCAGTACAATGTTGTATAAGGGGCTACTGAAAGATGGGAACATTCCAACATTACTATTTGGTTGTGTTGAAGAACCACAAGAGAACGCTATAAGTCACAATTTATTAGTGTCGTAACTATTTGGTGTAAAATGTGCACATACAAGGAACTAATGTAAAATTTTCAATCAAGATGTCTTAGGCTTACCAAATAAGTTGTGACGTTTCAAATACCTGCCGCCACACATTCTGCTGTGCGCTTCTCTGAGCGCACCGCTGGACACGCCCACGAGCGCTCCTCACCTGCTGCTGCCACTCAATCTGTGATCAATACACCTGACACTGATGAAGACTCCACTTCCTTCTTAAGCCAACGTGTCCTGCGTTCCAGTGCCAGAACGTAGCTACTTGTACCTGTACAGTAAGCCTTACACGTCTCTAGCTTTCCTCGCCTATGTGCTTCCTCGCTCTCCATGATTCTCCTCCTCTGTGCTCATCGTGTCTTGTCCTGTGTCGTCATCGTGCAGCCTCGCATCATTCCCTAGTTTCGAGCTGTGTGTCTTGTCTCCCCGGATTCCCTCTGGACTTCCTGCTGCCTCCCCAGATCTTGACCTCTCGCCTGCCCCCGGACTACGACGCCTTGCTCCAGCCCCTGACCACTTGACTGTCCCCGGAACTCCTAGCCTGCCTTGCCCTTTCTGGACTTCCGCATTCTTCTCAACACGCACCTTCAACACCTCCCGGTAACACTACTCCAATTTTAGCTCTTACCTGTTAGGGGTTGCCACAGCAAGTCGATAACATGAATGGTTTGGCTTAATTTTTTTAAGCCTGATGCCGTTCCTGATGCAACCGTGGCCGGGAATTGAACCCATGCCCTCTACCATGAAGGCAGAAATGTGTACTATTACTATTACAGCACCAGAGAATGTACATATATCCCCCCACTAATACTTGGTTAAAGGCCTACTGAAAGCCACTACTACCGACCACGCAGTCTGATAGTTTATGTATCAATGATGAAATCTTAACATTGCAACACATGCCAATACGGCCGGGTTAACTTATAAAGTGACATTTAAAACTTCCCGGGAAATATCCGGCTGAAACATCGCGGTATGATGACGTATGCGCGTGACGAAGTCTGAGTAACGGAAGTTATGGTACCCCGTAGAATCCTATACATAAAGCTCTGTTTTCATTTCATAATTCCACAGTATTCTGGTCATCTTTTGCAATTTTTTTAATGAACAATGAAGGCTGCAAAGAAGACAGTTGTAGGTGGGATCAGTGTATTAGCAGCAGACTACAGCAACACAACCAGGAGGACTTTGTTGGAGCGCTAGCCGCGCTAGCCGCGCTAGCCGCGTTAGCCGCCGACCTCACCTTGACTTCCTACGTCTCCGGGCCGCCAAACGCATCGGGTGAAGTCCTTCGTCCTTCTGCCGATCGCTGGAACGCAGGTGAGCACGGGTGTTGATGAGCAAATGAGGGCTGGCTGGCGTAGGTGGAGAGCTAATGTTTTTAGCATAGCTCTGTGCAGTCCTGTTGCTAAGTTAGCTTCAATGGCGTCGTTAGTACAGCATTGTTAACCTTCGCCAGCCTGGAAAGCATTAACCGTGTATTTACATGTCCACGGTTTAATAGTATTGTTGATTTTCTATCTATCCTTCCAGACAGGGGTTTATTTCTTTTGTTTCTATATGCAGTTAAAGCAAGATGCTATCATGTTAGCTCGTAGCTAAAGCATTTCGCCGATGTATTGTCGTGGAGATAAAAGGCACTGAATGTCCATTTTGCGTTCTCGACTCTCATTTTCAAGAGGATATAGTATCCGAGGTGGTTTAAAATACAAATCTGTGATCTACAATAGAAAAAGGAGAGTGTGGAATCCAATGAGCCAGCTTGTACCTAAGTTACGGTCAGAGCGAAAAAAGATACGTCCATCGCTACCTCTCAAGTCATTCACTGTAACGTTCCTCATCTACGAATTTTTCATCCTCGCTCAAATTAATGGGGTAATCATCACTTTCTCGGTCCGAATCTCTCTCGCTCCATTGTAAACAACGGGGAATTGTGAGGAATACTAGCTCCTGTGACGTCACGCTACTTCCGGTACAGGCAAGGCTTTTTTTATCAGCGAGCAAAAGTTGCGAACTTTATCGTCGATTTTCTCTACTAAATCCTTTCAGCAAAAATATGGCAATATCGCGAAATGATCAAGTATGACACATAGAATGGATCTGCTATTCCTGTTTAAATAAAAAAAAATCATTTCAGTAGGCCTTTAAATTTCCCTTAGCAAATTTGACATCAACCAAATGATTTTTGAAGACATCCGACAGCTTCTGGCATAACTATGGCTGGAAATATATCCATCCATCTATTTTCTACCACCCTCTCGGTTTCGCGGGGTTGGCAGGAGCCTATCCCAGCTGCATTTGTGTATATATATATATATATATATATATATATATATATATATATATATATATATATATATATATATATATAAATATATGTATATAAATATATATATATTTATTTTTTTAAATATCTATTTATATTAGGGTTGCCCTTATACCAATATTTTGGTACAAGGAACAAAATATATAGATATAGATACAATAAAAAATCTAATTTTTGGCTTCATTTTAATAAAAAAATCTTAGAAATACATTAAACATATGGTTCTAATTGCACTCAAAGAACAATTTTAGAAGATTAAAACAAACAAAAAAAGGCATTAAACACATTGGGCTTTTCTTGTTCCACTCAAAGAACAATTTACAATTTTACATACAGTCTGCCATAATCTAGGATTAGGTTACAATAGAATAAAACAATGTACTGAAATGTTATTTAATGTTTAATGATTATTGTTGCCACTCTTGGTCTGTGCTTTAAAACAAATAAAATAATTGGTACATACTAAAATCAATACTATAGCTAAAAGTACACAGATAGGACATGTAGCAGGAAAACACACATTGTTGGTTGGTTTACCGGTCCATAGTTCACAAATGTTCCATAGGTTAAGGTCGGCTGGCTTTTAAAGGCCTACTGAAACCCACGCAGTCTGATAGTTTATATATCAATGATGAAATCTTAACATTGCAACACATGCCAATACGGCCGGGTTAACTTATAAAGTGCAATTTTAAATTTCCCACCACACTTCCGGTTGAAAACGTCTATGTATGATGACGTATGCGCGTGACGTCAATGGTTGATACGGAAGTATTCGGACCCATTGAATCCAATACAAAAAAGCTCTGTTTTCATCCCAAAATTCCACAGTATTCTGGTTGGTGAATCTTTTGCAATTTGTTTAATGAACAATGGAGACTGCAAAGAAGAAAGCTGTAGGTGCGATCGGTGTATTAGCGGCGGACTACAGCAACACAACCAGGAGGACTTTGAGATGGATAGCAGACGCGCTACCGTGAGTACAGCTTTGGCTTCCAAACATTTGATCGCTTGCCTGTACGTGCGTGTCTCTATGTGCACGTCACGTACGTAACTTTGGGGAAATATACTGTATGTTTCTTGCCGACTCTGATAGCGGCCGGGGTGTCGTCGAAAGCTACAACGCCCGCCACTGCCGCCGCCGCCACTGCCGCCGCCGCCACTGCCGCCGCCGCCGCCGCCGCCGCCGCCGCCGCCGCCACCGCCGCCGTCCCATATCTAAGTTAGCTTCAATGGCATCGTTAGCAACAGCATTGTTAAGCTTCGCCATGCTGGAAATTATTAACCGTGTATTTACATGTCCATGGTTTAATAGTATTGTTGATCTTCTGTCTATCCTTCCAGTCAGGGGTTTATTTATTTTGTTTCTA
Source organism: Entelurus aequoreus (assembly GCF_033978785.1). NCBI lineage: Eukaryota > Metazoa > Chordata > Actinopteri > Syngnathiformes > Syngnathidae > Entelurus > Entelurus aequoreus. The sequence continues at coordinate 38,198,607 of NC_084742.1, read as the reverse complement.
TCTGCATTTGAGCCCGATGCTATAACGTTAGCTCAGTAGCTAAAGAGCTTCACCGATGTATTGTCGTGGAGATAAAAGGCACTGTGAATGTCCATTTCGCGTTCTCGACTCTCATTTTCAAGAGGATATAGTATCCGAGGTGGTTTAAAATACAAATCCGTGATCCACAATAGAAAAAGGAGAAAGTGTGGCATCCAATGAACCCTTGTACCTAAGTTACGGTCAGAGCGAAAAAAGATACATCCTGCACTGCACGCTAGTCCTTCACTCTCACTTTCGTCATCCACAAATCTTTCATCCTCGCTCAAATTAATGGGGTAATCGTCGCTTTCTCGGTCCGAATCTCTCTCGCTGCATTGTAAACAATGGGAAAATGTGAGGAGTCCTTCCCCCTGTGACGTAACGCTACTTCCGGTAGAGGCAAGGCTTTTTTTAATCAGCGACCAAAAGTTGCTAACTTTATCGTCGATGTTCTCTTCTAAATCCTTTCAGCAAAAATATGGCAATATCGCAAAATGATCAAGTATGACACAAAGAATGGATCTGCTATCCCCGTTTAAATAAAAAAAAAATCATTTCAGTGGCCTTTAACCTTCAGTCCAAGGCTGGGTCTCAATTTAATTAGGCACTCAAAATACAAAATTTGAGTTTGGAGGTGTGCAAATTGAGACGCAACCACATTTTCTTGTCTGTCTGCCCGTCCGTTGACTTAAAAAAAACCTGTGAGAAATGAAGCTGGGAAGGAAATGTCAGCAGGGACCGTCCTGTTTGTACTGGCATTATTTCCATGAGTGCACACGCCAGCGCACATCCCCGCATAGATATGGCCCTGAAGGGTATGCTAATGGAGCTATTATTAGAAATGACAGCGATACAATTGTTCTCTTTGTAGTCCCAACCGATGCATATTCAACTCTTCGACGCATTAAAAGGGAACACACATTGCACCCGTTGCGCTAATATACCAACCTGCATAGTCAACATGGACATATTTTTTTACAATTTTCCCCCATGAAATAACTTAAAAAAACAGAACATATAACTGCTTCAACATAAAAATGCATTCATAAGCTTTCAAATGCATACTGATCAGAAGACACTGTAAAAGCCTAATATATAACCATATTAGCAAATTGGTAAGTCTAACAATATAAATTTCGGGGAAGCCACAATTGCTAACAATGTAAATTTGGGAGTACAGTAATAAAATACAATTGTATAAAAAAATAGGGATGTAAAAGTTAACGCGGCAATAACTATAAGTTTCTTTAACTGCGATCATTTTTTTAACGAGAGAATAATGTTTTTTACCCTCGGCCCGTTCCGTAGCTTGGGAAAACAAACTTGAAAATAGCTAAGAGAACTGCACAAAGAAAGAGAGACCTTATGAAAATCTCAGATCCAAAGCCTTGGCAAGTCATTCTCCGGACAAGACAAGACAATTTTACCTTTAATCACTGTGAGATGGCTTCATTGGACCAAACGCTTCTGGCACCCATTGTTGCTTGTAGACAGGAGCTTCACGTCTGTGTTTGGTTTACAGTTGAGTGCATTAATAACATTAAATTTAGATTGTTACTCGAACTGCTTTAGTACGATGGAATAAAAGCTCATCAGAAACAGAGACGGTAGCGAAGAAGTCTAAAGTCACTTTTATCGGAAATTTTCATCAAAGCATGTCAAGTCTTTTCTCATACCAATCACACACGTCGCATTGGCAGCTTCACTAAAAAAATGCAACGTTTGACATCCAGTCCAACCAACAAAACAACAAAATATCGTTATACAATAAGATCATGCTAATGTATTATTCTGTGCTATTTTGTGTAATTTCTACCTAAATAAATGTTTTCTGGCAGATAGAAATCAAGTGTATTTTAACGGCAGCAGCGATAATAAAGGAGGAAGACTCTTTGAACAAACTCGTCTTCTTCTTCGCTACCACTAAGACTAGGTTTAATACTGCAGTCATGCTTACAAACTGCCCACTGCAGCCCACATCGGGTAATTACAGTTCACTACACAATATTACCATCGCTATGGTATATTATTTTATAACCTGTTCTGATTGATAGTCCGCAATTGCAGAATGTTTAACAGGCTGAATATGACATAGTATAAGTAAATAGGTAGAGAAGGTTAAAACATTGTCATGCAGAGATATGAATGCCATTAAATTGTACAACATGTAAAGTATAGAATTTTAGAAACTACGGTTGTACGGTATACCGGTATTAGTATAGTACCGCGATACAAATGAATCATATTCGGTACTATACCGCCTGCAAAAAGTACCCGTCCCCAACCCGTCCACGTCACGTCGTGTCTTGCAGAACGCCCTCAGGAAGAGGTGCTTTAAGATATGGCTAGCTAGCTAGCGGCTAATGTCTGTCAGCAGTCAGCAGTGTTGTAACTACTTTAATATCACTTAGCCTTGTCTCCATGGAGACAAATCGAGTACAATTATTTCAAGTATCAACCCTGTAGGACGCGCTCTACATGCTTCACTTCACACCGCAGTACATCGGAGCGATGATAATGGATGAGTTCAAACTTTTCAGTAGTTGACAAAGTCAACACAAGATTTTATTATGTCCATTCATTAACCATTAAGGCAACCATCTAAACTTTAAACACACTGATCACATGTGAATAAAGGTGCATACTTAATCAACAGCCATACATGTCACACTAAGGGTGGCCATATGAACAACGCCAACACTGTCATAAATATGTGCATATAATGAAACCACACTAAACAATAATGACAAACACATTTTGGGAGAATATTTGCACCGCAACACAACATAAACACTACAGAACAAATTCCCAGAATTCCTTGCAACACCAACTCTTCTGGGACACTACAATGTAAACAAACGCCATTGGTGGATCAAAACCTAACATCCACTGTAATGATACCAAGTACAATAGCGTTTCTAGTCGATACTACTATGACTACATCGATATTTTCGAGCATCACAAAATCTTCTTTCGTCTAAAAAAAATCTATATTATGTTTATAAACTCAGGAAATATGTCCCTGGACACATGAGAACTTTGAATATGACCAATGTATGATCCTGCACCTACTTGGTATCGGATTGATACCCAAATGTGTGGTATCATCCAAAACTAATGTAAAGTATCAAACAACAGAAGAATAAGTGATTATTACATTTTAACAGAAGTGTAGACAGAACATACTAAAAGAGAAAGTAAGCAGATATTAACAGTAGACGAACAAGTAGATTAATCATTCATTTTCTACTACTTGTTCTTAATAATGTTGACAAAATAATAGAATGATAAATGACACAATATGTTACTGCATATGCAAGCAGCTTAATTAGGAGCCTTTGTTTGTTTACTTACTACTAAAAGACAAGTTGTCTTGTATGTTCACTATTTTATTTAAGGACCGTAAGATTTTTTGTTAAAATAAAGCCAATAATTAAATTTTTTGTGGTCTCTTTACTTAGAAAAGTACCGAAAAGTACCGAAATATTTTGGTACCGGAACCAAAATGTTGGTATCGGGACAACACTATCAGAAACATTTATTTTGGTAGAATAAATATCGCCTAACATCTTTGACATTCAAAGCATCATCGTAACAATCCACATTTTGTGTTATTAATACGTGAAACTGCTATCCAAACATGCAAATGTAGCTCCTCTCCTCTAAATGCAAGTGCTCCTAAAGCAGGTATACAAATTATGTATTCCTGCAAAATACAAACTCTGGCAAGACACCAACGCACTTTTAAAATGATCTTTAAAAGCATGTGTATATCCTTTTTTTGTTGAGCTGTTTCAAAAGGCATAAAGCAAATTCATTGTCCAGTCATGGTATTAAAAAATTATCTGTCATTAATGACGAATAATTATATCGTTCTGCGATTAATTGCGATTCATTTTGAGTTAACTATGAACAAAATGTGATTAATCGCGATTAAATATTTAAATTGTTTGACAGCCCTATAAAAAATATTAGATAGGAATAACAATATGATAGGATATGCCTAATCAAGAAAACAACAAGATTTTATTTCAACAGAAAATCTTCAAATAAACATACAAGACGAGGCAACAATTCATATTAGTAGCAATGCTAATGTTGCCAATATGAGAGATGTCCAAGTTGGCCCACCAACAATAAACTACAACTAAGACCTGCTGTTCCCCCAGTTTGCCATCAAAATGTTTTCAACGCTATCATCTTGAAGTCCAATTGTCACATAGTGTTGCTTTAAGGGCAGCAATCCACGTCACACTTAATTTGGCAGCGAAAAAGCCAAATGCTACAGGAGTGTTTGTTGTAGTTGGTTCATCTGTCCCCTCAGGGGATACCAGGTGGGTTTGGCCTTATTTCTGGGCTTCAAACTGCTCCTTCCTGGCCAAAAAAACACTTCACATGGCACCTCCGCCATAATTAAGACAGCCGCTCTTCACACCCGCCCCGCTGTGCTCCGGGGGGGCTACCTGTTTATGAGCGTGGAAAAAAAAACAACCAAAAAACTCACTTGCCTAACTAGGAAAATCTCCCATAAGAAAGCAACATAAAAACTTTTAGGACTCTGCCGGATGCATTTGCTTTATTCGCTTGTCAGTCATTAACCTTTGTGTTGAGTTTATCTAACACAAACACACGTCTTTGACCGCTCTGTTACTCAAGCCTGCAAATGTGTAAAGATCCTAGGTGTCTATCCAAGCAGTTGACTGAGACCAGTAAAGTTAATAAGGGCCCCATTGAGGGGTCTGAGACGGCAGGGATGAGCAATAATTAGTTAGTTTCCATTTACTCATCGTGGAAATAAAGGTCAGATTTACCCTGGGCCCTTAAAGATTTATTTGAATACTTATACTATATCGAGGGTCGGCAACCAGTAATGTTGAAAGAGCCATATTGGACCAAAAATACACGATGAAAATGTGTATATTAGCTATATTACACTGCAAGCTCTTATCTGTGAGGCGGGTGTGGTATTTGGTATTTGATGTTGTTCATGTTTGAGAATATCTGCTTCCACCTCCAACTAGGAACCAGTACCAAAAATACCAGTACACTATATACATCCTTAATAGCATCACAACATCCATCCATCCATGTTCTAATACGTGTCCCTAACGGGGTCACATGGGGGCCATACTTGCCAACCCTCCCGAATTGTCCGGGAGACTCCCGAAATTCAGCGCCTCTCCCGAAAACCTCCCGTGACAAATATTCTCCCGAAAATCTCCCGATTTTTAGCCGGAGCTGGAGGCCACACCCACTCCAGCTCCATGCAGACCTGAGTGACGAGTCGACAGCCTGTTTTCACGTCCGCTTTCCCACGATATAAACAGCGTGCCTGCCCAATAACGTTATAATATCTACGGCTTTTAGAGAGTGCGCAACTGCGCACACAACAAGGAGACGAAGCAGAAGAACGAGAAAGATACAGCCGACGACGAGTAAGATGAAGAAATACGCTTGTAAGTTCCAAAACGAATGGAAACAAGAATTTCAGGTTATCCAGGACAGTTCGAAGGGGAAGGGGTATGCTGCCTGTAAATTTTGTAGAACAGACTTCTCCATTGAACACGGTGGCCGAACGAATATACTCAGTCATGAATGGTCAGTGAAGCACAAAGCGGCGGCAACGCAGCACCGGTCCCAGCCCAGTATTATGGGCCACCTCGCTAAATGGAGACCTGAGGGTGTAACATATGCCGAGACAAAGATGGCTATGCTGATAGCTGGAAGCAACATCCCGTTCTTATTTGCGGATGTCTTCAACAAATCCGTGAAGGATATGTTCCCGGATTCAGAGATCGCTCGCCAGTACGCAAATGGCAGAACAAAGGCTACTCAAATAGTGAAAGGTAAGTGTTTTTTAATTTATTTTAGTAAGCAGCTAGCACAGTACAGTTAGAACAACTGTGTTTTCATGACTGTGTATTTGATCAAGTCTTTGAAGTACAACAATGAGTAGATGAGTGTTATGTGTGTGTATATGTGTAAATAAATGAACACTGAAATTCAAGTATTTCTTTTATTTATATATACTGTATATACTGTATATATATAATAACATAAATATATATATATATATATATATATATATATATATATATATATATATATATATATATATATATATATATATAGCTAGAATTCACTGAAAGTCAAGTATTTATTATATATATAAAGTCAGGCTTGTCCCTGACAGTTTGACTATGTCTTAGTTTTTCATCTGCGTTTGTCTTTGTTTCCTGTCTTTGTTTCCTGTCAGCACTCTTATTTTGGTTATTTCCTGATTGTCTCCCTGAGTGCTTTTTCCCCTCAGCTGTGGCTGATTGGCACCGGGCCACACCTGGTGTCAATCAGCCATCTACTATTTAAACCTGCTTTGTCCTCCACTCAGTGTTGGAGTATTGTCGTGTCGTTGTTTGCTGTATGCTGTCGTTGCTAGCTGTGTGTGTTAAGCTATTCCCTGGATCCTGACTCCTGTTCCTGCTTCCTGGTTTCTGGTTCGTGTTTTCCTTTTCTTATTTTTGAACATTAAAACCATGTTTTCTTGTACAAAGGCTGCCGCCATCTCTGCATCTTGGGGTTCGTCAACAACACTCCGTGACAGAATACTCCAACCTAATTTGAACCTCGCGGAGATGTCCATGGCAGAGAGGCTTAACAAAGCTATGGAATTAATGGCTAAATCGAGGAAAAGTGTTGCCTTGTTTTGTGATCTCTCCCACGCATCCCTGTCCTATGTTGGCTTCTCGGGGGACGTCTGGGATCCGTCCCTTGGGGGGGCTATGAATAGCTGTGCCGCTGGGGAGGCACAGCTACTTCTCGCTCCAGTAGGTCTGCAAGAGACGGCGCCATCATCTCCGAGGGGTCTGCGACAGACGGCGCCATTTCCGAGGGGTCTGCAACAGACGGCGCCATCTCCGGTGGGCCGGCAGACGCCACCATCATCTCCGGTGGGTCTGCAACCTACGGCGCCATCATCTCCGGTAGGTCTGCAACCTATGGCGCCATCATCTCCGGTGGGCCAGCAGACGCCACCATGCACTCCGGTGGGCCAGCAGACGCTAACATGCAGTCTGGTGGGCCAGCAGACGCCACCATGCACTCCGGTGGGCCAGCAGACGGCGCCACCATGCAGTCCAGTGGGCCAGCAGACGCCGCCACTATGCAGTCCGGTGGGCCAGCAGACGCCGCCACCATGCGGTCCGGTGAGCCAGCAACAGAAGCGGTCACCATGCAGTCCGGTGGGCCAGCAACAGAAGCGGTCACCATGCAGTCCGGTGGGCCAGCAACAGACGCCGCCACCATGCAGTCCGGTGGGCCAGCAACATATGGCGCTACCATGCAGTCCGGTGGGTCTGAAACAGACGGCGCCATCCTCTCCGGTGGGTCTGAAACAGACTGCGCCATCCTCTCCGGTGGGTCTGAAACAGACGGCGCCACCATCGTCTCCGGTGGGCCAGCAGAGGGCGCCACCATCGTCTCTGGTGGGCCAGCAGAGGGCGCCACCATCGTCTCCGGTGGGCCAGCAGAGGGCGCCACCAACCTCTTGTCGGCCACAGATGTGGTGGTTTCATGGGCGACCGCCTCGCAAATTGCAACGGCGTTCAACTCGCCGTCGCCACCTGACTCTTCCCCGCTGGTTGCGGGGACAGTTGGCCTGGCGGCCCATCTCCTTGTCTTCCCTCCACCCTCCCGTGACTTTGGACTGTTTTTTTTTTTTGGGGGGGTTTGTTTTCCAGAACGTCTGGTATCCGTTATGGGAAGGGGGGCTACTGTCAGGCTTGTCCCTGACAGTTTGACTATGTCTTAGTTTTTCCTCTGCGTTTGTCTTTGTTTCCTGTCAGCACTCTTATTTTGGTTATTTCCTGATTGTCTCCCTGAGTGCTTTTTCCCCTCAGCTGTGGCTGATTGGCACCGGGCCACACCTGGTGTCAATCAGCCAGCTTCTATTTAAACCTGCTTTGTCCTCCACTCGGTGTTGGAGTATTGTCGTGTTGTGTCGTTGTTTGCTGTATGCTGTCGTTGCTAGCTGTGTGCGTTAAGCTATTCCCTGGATCCTGACTCCTGTTCCTGCTTCCTGGTTTCTGTTTCGTGTTTTCCTTTTCTTATTTTTGAACATTAAAACCATGTTTTCTTGTACCAAGCCTGCCGCCATCTCTGCATCTTGGGGTTCGTCAACAACACTCCGTGACATATATATGAAATACTTGACTTGTAAATATACTCCTCCCCTCTTAACCACGTCCCCACCCCACCCCCGACCACGCCGCCCACCCCCCACCTCCCGAAATCAGAGGTCTCAAGGTTGGCAAGTATGATGGGGGCTGGAGCCTATCCCGGCAAAATTACGATAAATCCAAAGTGATTTGTCTCTTAAGGGGTTCGGTAGACTATGTTGCACACTCTACTACAATAGATGGTAAGTCCTCTGTTAAAACGAGAGAGTCATTAACAATGAAATTGCAATTGTGAAGTTACAGCATTGACTTGTAACTTTATTGTAATTAACTGTAAAATAATTGCATTACTTTTTTTCAGTAACATTTACGGTAAATTACTGTGAAAGTAAAGCAACTACCGTATTTTTCGGACAAAAGGCGCACTTAAAATCCTTTAATTTTCTCAAAAATCGACAGGCCAATGCGCCTAATGTAAGGATTAATTCTGGTTGTGCTTACCGACCTCAAAGCTATTTTATTTGGTACATGGTGTAATGATATGTGTGACCAGTCGTTGGCAGCCACACAAAGGAGATACATGTGGACTGCAAGATGACGCCTGTAAACAACCCCAAAACTTTAAATTGTCAGGCTAGTCACTGACAGTTTGGTTAGGTTTTGGTTTTTCCTCTCTGTTTGTGTTTTATTTCCTGTCAGCGCTCTTGTTTCGGTTCCTTTTCCTGCACGTCTCCCTGAGCGCTTGTTTCCCTCACCTGTACCTGATTGGCAGTCTGGCCCACCTGGTTGCAATTGCCAATCAGGATACTATTTATACCTGCCTTGCCCTCCAGTCAGTGCTGGAGTATTACAAGCCGTATGCCAGGGGTCACCAACCTTTTTGAAACCAAGGGCTACTTCTTGGGTACTGATTAATGCGAAGGGCTACCAGTTAGATACACACTTAAATAAATTGCCAAAAGTAGCCAATTTGCTCAGGTTACCTTTAACTCCATCCACCCATCCATCTTCAACCGCTTATCCGGAATCGGGTCGCGGGGACAGCAGCTCCAGCAAAGACCCCCAGACTTCCCTCTCCAGAGCAACATTTGCGACTTCCTCCTGGGGAATCCCGAAGCGTTCCCAGGCCAGAGAGGAGATGTAATCCCCCCATCTGGTCCTTGGCCTGCCGGGGGGCCTCCTCCCAGTGGGACGTGCAACGAGGACCTCCCTAGGGAGACGCTCGTGAGGCATCCGCACGAGATGCCCGAACCACCTAAGCTGGCTCCTTTCCAATGTATGTGGGCTTGTATTAAGCCTCAGGGAGTTGAACGCCCCTGCCTTACATAGTTCCGGGTCACCCTTGGGCAAGGTGTAGTACCCGAATGCCCCCCCCATCAGGGTTACGATACCCCCCATGAACTACACTAAAAGAGGATGCGTTACCCGGCCCGGAGGAAGCCCGGGGCCCTCCTCCGGAGCTAGGCCCGGAGGTAGGGCTCGTCAGCGAGCGCCTGGTGGCCGGGCTTGCCACGGAGCCCGGCCGGGCACAGCCCGAAGAAGCTACGTGGACACACCATCTTCTCTGCCACGTGGGCCCACCACCCGCGGTCGGAACCAGTGGGGTCGGGTGCGCTGCCAAGTGGATGGCAGTGAAAGTGGAGGCTCCAGACGGACCAATTCGGGGCAGCAGAGGCTGACTTTCGGGACGTGGAACGTCTCTACGCTGGTGGGGAAGGAGCCTGAGCTGGTGCGAGAGGTGGAGCGCTACCGGTTGGATCTGGTGGGGCTTACCTCTACGCATAGCAAGGGCTCTGAAACCACACTCCTGGACAAGGGATGGACCTTGTTCACTTCTGGAGTTGCTCAGGGCATGAGGGCACAGGCGGGTGTGGGGATACTCACGAGTCCCCGGCTGAGTGCCTGTACATTGGAGTTCACCCCAGTGGACAAGAGGGTCGCCTCCCTTTGCCTTAGGGTTGGAGGGGGGAAAACTCTGACTGTTTGTGCATACGCACCAAACAGGAGTTCAGAGTATTCAGCCTTCTTGGATACCTTGCATGGGGTCCTGTATGGGGCGCCGGCAGGGGATTCCATAGTCTTGCTGGGGGACTTCAACGCGCACGTGGGCAATGACAGTGATACTTGGACTGGCGTGATTGGGAGGAACGGTCTCCCTGATCTGAACCTGAGTGGTGGATTGTTATTGGACTTCTGTGCTAGTCACGGACTTGCGATAACAAACACCATGTTCAAGCATAAGGATGCTCATAGGTGTACCTGGTACCAGAGCACCCTAGGCCAAAGATCAATGATCGATTTTGTAATCGTATCAGCTGATCTGAGGCCGTATGTTTTGGACACTCGGGTGAAGAGAGGGGCTGAACTGTCAACTGATCACCATCTGGTGGTGAGTTGGGTTAGATGGCGGGGGAACCTCTGGACAGACCTGGCAAACCCAAGCGTGTAGTGCGGGTGAACTGGGAACGTTTGGAGGAGTCCTCTGTCCGGAAGGACTTCAACTCCCACCTCCGGCGGGATTTCTCTGCCATCCCTGTGGAGGTTGGGGACATTGAACAGGAATGGGCAATGTTCAAAGCCTCTATTGCTAAAGCTGCAGCTGCGAGCTGTGGCCAGAAGGTCTTAGGTGCCTCAGGGGGCGGTAACCCTCGAACACCCTGGTGGACAGTGGTGGTCAGGGAAGCCGTCCGACTGAAGAAGGAGTCCTACCGGGGTATGTTATCCCAGGGGACTCCGGAGGCAGTTGCAAGGTACCGACGGGCCCGAAGGGCAGCGGCCGTGGCTGTGGACGAGGCTAAGCAGAGGGTGTGGGAGCAGTTCGGGGAATCCATGGAGAAGGACTATCGGGCGGCACCAAAGCTGTTCTGGAAGACCATACGGCACCTCAGGAGGGGGAAGCAGGGAACCATCCAAGCTGTATACGGCAAGGATGGGACTTTGCTGACTTCAAGTGAGGAAGTCGTAGGGCGTTGGAAAGAGCACTTTGAGGAACTCCTGAACCCAAATACATCAGACACACCCTCCCTGATAGGAGCAGGGCCTGAGGATGATGGGGGATCGACGTCGATCTCTCGGGGTGAAGTCACTGAGGTAGTTAGACAACTCCACAGTGGCAAAGCTCCGGGGGTTGACGAGATCCGTCCAGAAATGCTGAAGGCTCTGGGTGTTGATGGGCTGTCTTGGTTGATACGCCTTTTCAACATTGCGTGGAAGTCTGGGACAGTGCCGAGGGAGTGGCAGACTGGGGTGGTGGTTCCCCTTTTCAAAAAGGGGGACCAGAGGGTGTGTGCTAATTACAGGGGTATCACACTACTCAGCCTCCCTGGGAAAGTTTACGCCAAGGTACTGGAAAGGAGGGTCCGGCCGATAGTCGAACCTCAGATTCAAGAGGAGCAATGTGGATTCCGTCCTGGTCGTGGAACAACTGACCAACTCTTTACGCTTGCGGGAATCCTGGAGAGGGCCTGGGAGTATGCCTATCCAGTCTACATGTGTTTTGTGGATTTGGAGAAGGCGTGTGACCGCGTCCCTCGGGAGATCTTGTGGGAGGTGCTGAGGGAGTACGGAGTGAGGGGAACCCTGTTGAGGGCCATCCAATCTCTGTACAACCAAAGCGAGAGTTGTGTCCGGGTGCTTGGATGTAAGTCGGATCCGTTTCCAGTGGGGGTTGGTCTCCGCCAGGGCTGCGCTCTGTCACCTATCCTGTTTGTGATTTTCATGGACAGGATTTCTAGGCGGAGTCGTGGCCATGGCAGAGAGGGTATACGTCTCGGGGGGCTAAAGGTTGCGTCACTGCTGTTTGCAGATGATGTGGTCCTGATGGCACCTTCGGTTCGTGACCTTCAGCTCTCACTGGATCGGTTCGCAGCCGAGTGTTCAGCGGCTGGAATGAGGATCAGCATCTCCAAATCTGAGGCCATGGTTCTCAGCAGGAAACCGATGGTTTGTACAGTCCGGGTAGGGGACAGGACTCTGTCCCAGGTGGAGGAGTTTAAGTATCTCGGGGTCTTGTTCACGAGTGAGGGAAAGATGGAGAAGGAAATCAGCCGGAGAATCGGAGCAGCTGGGGCAGTATTGCAGTCTCTCTGCCGCACTGTTGTGACGAAACGGGAGCTGAGCCAGAAGGCAAAGCTCTCGGTCTACCGAGCTATCTACATTCCTACTCTCACCTATGGTCATGAAGTGTGGGTAATGACCGAAAGAATAAGATCGCGGATACAAGCGGCCGAAATGAGTTTCCTCAGAAGGGTGGCTGGCATCTCCCTTAGAGATAGGGTGAGAAGTGCAGTCACCCGAGAGAGACTCGGAGTAGAGCCGCTGCTCCTTCGCTTGGAAAGGAGCCTTTAACTCTGTTATTATTAATAATTAATGATATTTATGTTTGTGGAAACACTGATCATCTTAATGATTTCTCACAATAAATATATATAGAAACAGATAAATATCAATATGCAACACTTTATTTTTATATTTTCTCTAAGTGCACATTTTGCAAATTGAACATTTTCAAATGATCACTTCTAAGACAGTCTTGTGAAATCACAATATCCCATTTTAACTAGCTAGCCACTAACATTTTTTAACAAATCATGAATTACTTTGCACCATGTTTGTACAAATAATAACTCATGTAAAATACAAAAGTAAACTCTCAAATTTTTAAATCATGTCACACTTTGAACTGGACACCAAATCTGTTATCTGTTTCTTTGTCAGTTAGTGGGAAGCCTGGCATTGCATGCTGTTAACTAGTGTGTTGTACTCTGGTGTGTAACTTGACACTGCAACTCTGAGTGAGTCTTGCAGATGTGCATCAGTGAGGCGTGTTCTGTGTTTGTTCTTGATGAAGTTCATGTCAGAAAAGGCTGATTCACAAAGACAAGATTTTTCCTCATTGTTTGCGGAACCTTCTTAATCTTTTGGACATATTTTCACAGCAATCTGGCCTTAAGCTTAATTATGATGAATGTAAAATGTTAAGGATCGGAAATCTAAAGGGAACGTCCTTTCGAATGGAATGCAAAGTGCCTGTTTTGTGGACAGATGGACCAGTTAACATACTTGGTGTTGTTGTCCCAGAAAATCTGGAAGATCTAGGCTCAGTAAATTATGATAATCGACTAAGAAAGCTGGACAAAATTATGCAATTATGGAAAGGGAAATCCCTAACCTTGTATGGTAAAATGTCTATTGCCAACTCGTTAATTATTCCTCAATTTATTTATTTGTTTTTGTCATTACCAGCTCCATCACAAAACTTTTTTAAGATTTATGAGCGGAGGGTCTTCGATTTTGTCTGGAACGGCAAACCAGAAAAGATTAAAAGAAAGGTTTTGTACAAAGAGTATGAATATGGGGGCCTGAAACTTCTCAACCTTGAAGCTATGTGTCTGTCTTTAAAAGCATCAATTGTTCCAAAGATGTATTTAAACATTGAGTGGTACACAAATGTCCTGTTGGACAAAAAACATGTACTGTATCAAAAGAAATTGTATCCTTTTTTACAAGTGATCCCCTCCCAGAGAGTCTGCTGGGAAACATGGCGGGGTTCATAAAGGAAACAATCCACTCATAGTGGTGTTTTCAATTTTATGTGCCAGAAAAAAGAGACAATATTTTGCAGCAGTTAATATGGATGAACTCTAATATTGTAATAGATGGAAAGCCTTTCTTTTGGAAAAATATGTTTGAAAGAGGAATCATTTTTGTCAATGATATTATCAATGAGAATGGTACAATTATGAAGTATGATGAATTTAGAGCTATGTATGGTGATGCTTGCTCAAGCTTTTCATTTTATCAACTAACTGGAGTAATTGGAAAAAGATGGAAACAAATAATTAATTATGGAACTACTAAATTATTAGTTTGTAAACCTCTAATAAGAAATTCTAGTTGGCAAAAAGGAACTAAAATAAATAGAAAAATATATAATTTTTATTTAATAAAGAAATCTTTGAAGGCTACCTCATACAACACAAATGGAAAATGGGAGGACTTTTTTGACTGCCCGTTGCCATGGGATGCCATATTCAAACTAATCTATAAAACCACTATCGATGTGCAAAATCGTTATTATCAAATTAAAATTATTTATAACTTCCTACCCACAGGGAAAATGTTAAAATTATGGAATATGACAGAGTCAGATGATTGCCAATTTTGTTGTCAGGAGCCTGAATCCACCCTGCATTTGTTTTGGTATTGTCATATTGTGTCTTTGTTTTGGGTGGAAGTTGAAAAAATGTGTTTAAGGATTGGTTTGTTTATGAAGCTTAATGTGGTTTCTGTTATTTTAGGAGAGTTCATTGACAATCATGATTTAGTCAATTTAATTATAGTACTCGGTAAAATGTTTATTTTTAAGGCCAAAAACAGATATTCACTTAGTATTACTTTCTTTAAAACATTTATTCAGTATTTTCTAACTTTAGAAAGTTAAATGGTTGAAAACGATAATGATGCCAAAAAACATTTCAAAAAAGATGAGAAGTCCTCAAAGGCTTATTTTGAAAGTATAATTATGTTTATAGATTATATGATATCTGTTGTTGTGTTCCATAATTTGAGTGACTTGAACATAATCTGGACTGTACATAAATGTTTATTTTGAAAATGTAATTTTGTTTATAAATTATATGCAATCTGTTGTGTTCCCTCATTTTTTTCTGTGTACATGAATGAAGGTGTGTATTGCTGAGTCCGACTTGGACATTATCTGGACTGGGCCTGGTTTAAAAAACCCTTTAAACAAATCTAATTTCATTGACAACCTGGTCTGTTGAAGATAAGGCCCTTTTTTTAAAAATAAAATAAAATAAGATAAATAAATAAAAAACATTTTCTTGGATAAAAAAGAAAGTGAAACAATATAAAAAAAAATTACATAAAAAATAGTAATTAATGAAAATGTTAGTGGACCAGCAGCCTATACAATCATGTGTGCTTCAGGGACTGTGTCCCTTGCAGATGTGTTGTCTATGTTGTGGGAACCAGAATATTGGTAGCAGAAAGAAATAACCCCTTTTGTGTGAGTGGGTGTGGATGAGTGTGCATGGGGGAGGTTGTTTGGGTTGATGCACTGATTGAAAGTGTATCTTGTGTTTTTTCTATGTAGATTTAATTTAAAAAAAAAAAAAAAAAAACATTTTTTTTTTTTTAGAACAGGCCCGCGGGCGACTCATCTGGTCCTTACGGGCGACCTGGTGCCCGCGGGCACCGCGTTGGTGACCCCTGCCGTATGCTGTGGACTGGTTGCTGTCTCCAGTTCTCCCTGGTTCCTCGTCTCTTGTTAGCTGTTTCCTGTATGCTGTGAGCTGTTCCCTGGTTCCTGATTCTTGTTCCTGTTTGCTGTATCCTGTTTCCTGTCTCCTGGTTCGTGTTTTACTTGCATTTTTTGGACATTAAAACCATGTTTTCCTGTATCAAGCCTGCCATCTCTGCATCTTGGGGTTCGGCACGAACACTACCTGACATAAATGTTCCATTGAGAATATAGAACATTACACACGGCGCTCAAAAATCTGTGAAAATATTTTAGTACGACTTTGGTAAGCTACGAAGCTGCAGAGCTTGATGGATTGTGGGACCATTACGGCTACCGTAGTCAGGCGTACTCTGCTTCAACATCCAGGTTTTATTATGGTGTGTGTATGAGGACTGCAAAACGGCACTTATTAGCAGACATATTATCTGGTGTTTTGTCTAGCAAAATTATGCAAAACCTGCTGAGGTGTATTTGGGATCTGCATGAGTCCTGGAAATTTCCGCGCATCCGCCATTGTAGTCCGTACCGGCCCGTAGTCCATAAGCTTCATCTTTTTCTCCATCTTCTTGTTATGGAGCATTCATCCTCCGCTGTTGCCATTTCTAATATCAAGTAGCGTAAAGTTCTAACTTATATAGTGGGTCTACATAATTCACCCAAGGAACTTATTAGAGAGTTCCGATCAGACGGTTTTTCACGGGACACATTTCCATGCGTTGTTGTTGAACTAGTGAGCCACGGATGAGGGGATGCTGCTCCGTTATTGATTTAAGTAAAGTCTGAATGCTATTAAAACAGTTAGCTCCATCTTTTGACATTTCTTCCACTCCCGTCCTTGCACGCTACACCGCTACAACAAAGATGACGGGGAGAAGACGCTGCCGAAGGTGAGCCACGTAAATAAGACCGTCCACAAAACGGCGCATCCTGAAGCGAAGGTCGGAAAGCGACTTGAAGATGATCTGTAAAACATAATCCATGCAACATTCTGACCAAAGAACCACCATTACATGTTATGTAGACCACAAGGAAGTGTTTTCAATGCGCCCTATAATCATACTTGCCAACCTTGAGGCCTCCGAATTCGGGAGATGGGGGGGCGGGGTTTGGTGGTAGTGGGGGGTGTATATTGTAGCGTCCCGGAAGAGTTAGTGCTGCAAGGGGTTTTGGGTATTTGTTCTGTTGTGTTTATGTTGTGTTACGGTGCGGATGTTCTCCCGAAATGTGTTTATCATTTTTGTATGGTGTGGGTTCACAGTGTGGTGCATATTTGTAACAGTGTTAAAGTTGTTTATACATCACCCTCGGTGTGGCCTGCATGGCTGTTGTTTGCATTCACTTATGTGTGTAAAAGCCGCATAAATGATGTGACTGGGCCGGCACGCTGTTTGTATGGAGGAAAAGCGGACGTGACGACAGGTTGTAGAGGACGTTAAAGGCAGTGCCGTTAAATTCGGGAGAATGGTTTTCGGGAGGGGCACTGAAATTCGGGAGTCTCCCGGGAAAATCGGGAGGTTTGGCAAGTATGCTTATAATCCGGTGCACCTTTTGTATGAAAGTAAACCTGAATAGACCCGCTTATTGGCAATGCGCCTTATAATCCGGTGCGCCCTATGGTCCGAAAATATGGTATTAGCCACTACTTTGCTGTAAATTTCCAATTATTTTTTTTACAGTGTAGTATATAAAGAATGATTTAAAGTTCAAAACATTTTAATGTTCAGGTCAACCACAGCTCTCGAATTTCTGATTCCACATTTCACGACAAAAAATCAAGGAAAATGTTCCTAAATTGCAGAATTTGGACAAGTTCCACATTTCTTATCTGACTCAAACTGCTCGTTTGGGACATGTTGACCAACTTACTTTCACAATGAACCCGATATTTCTAAATCCTACATAACACACATTTAATTTGCAATGAAGCATTCGTATGCAATTTCTTCACAAACACCAGAATGCGTGTCATTATGTCCTCAGAGTAGCAATTTGTAGCAACGAACGCCAATGAAGTAATTGTTGTTTATACCCAATATGGAAGTTTAGATGTTCTTTTTCGGGTAGGCGAGGGGCGTTCTCATTTATGCAGAGTCATGTTTTCGGAGGTGGTCAGGAGTCCACAGTGGCCACAGTCGAAGGAAGTTATTGGCTAACCGGCTGTTTGGCGTCACTGGAAGCGGGCCTATGCAAACACCATAGTGAAGTGATGAGCACACACTCCAAGGCGGAGGAACAGCAGCCAATTACACATGGCGTTGGACGTGAGGGGGAAGACAAGCATTCCGCTCGTCCACCGTCCTCCTCATCTCGCTCGCTTGCTCGCCGCGTCAGAAATGTTATCTGGCACAAGCCTTGGCGCATCGACACGAGAAGAAAAGCGGACGGAAGGAATCAATACTGATCACAGGCCTGGCTGTTTAGCAGCCATTGTCACAGCGCATGATTTGCACTCCCACGCCTTTCGCTTCTCCCGTACCACCTCCTCCCCTCTCTTTTCTCCGGGTCCGAGGTGATGGAAATAACACAGCACAAAAAGAGGTGATCAGAATCTGCATGATTTGCAAAGCCACGTTTGTTGATAGATGGCAGCATAATGCATAAAGGTGGCAGGAAACACTAGCTCAGGGGTTTTCAATTAAAGGCCTACTGAAATGAAATTTTCTTATTTAAACGGGGATAGCAGGTCCATTCTATGTGTCATACTTGATCATTTCGCGATATTGCCATATTTTTGCTGAAAGGATTTAGTAGAGAACATTGACGATAAAGTTCGCAACTTTTGGTCGCTGATAAAAAAGCCTTGCCTGTACCGGAAGTAGCGTGACGTCACTGGTTGTGGAGCGCCTCACATCTGCACATTGTTTACAATCATTCCCACCAGCAGCGAGAGCGATTCGGACCGAGAAAGTGACGATTACCCCATTAATTTGAGCGAGGATGAAAGATTTGTGGATGAGGAAAGTGAGAGTGAAGGATTAGAGTGCAGTGCAGGACGCCAGGATGTATCTTTTTTCGCTCTGACCGTAACTTAGGTACAAGCTGGCTCATTGGATTCCACACTTTCTCCTTTTTCTATTGTGGATCACGGATTTGTATTTCAAACCACCTCGGATACTATATCCTCTTGAAAATGAGAGTCGAGAATGCGAAAAGGACATTCACAGTGACTTTTATCTCCACGACCATACATCGACGAAACATTTTAGCTACAGAGCTAACGTGATAGCATCATGCTTAACTGCAGATAGAAACAGAAGAAATAAGCCCCTGACTGGAAGGATAGACAGAAGATCAACAATACTATTATTACTTCTACTATCAGGAGACACCGAAACCAAACCCTGGACCTGTAACCACACGGTTAATGCTGTCCCGCCTGGCGAAGCCTAGCAATGCTGTTGCTAACGACGCCATTGAAGCTAACTTAGCTACGGGACCTCGACAGAGCTATGCTAAAAACATTAGCTCTTCACCTACGCCAGCCCTCATCTGCTCATCACCACCCGTGTTCACCTGCGTTCCAGCGATCAACGGCGCGACGGAAGACTTCACCACGATCATCGGTGCGGTCGGCGGCTAGCGTCGGATAGCGCATCTGCTATCCAACTCAATGTCCTCCTGGTTGTGTTGCTGCAGCCAGCCGCTAATACACCGATCCCACCTACAGCTTTCTTCTTTGCGGTCTCCATTGTTCATTAAACAAATTGCAAAAGATTCACCAACACAGATGTCCAGAATGCTGTGGAATTTTGCGATGAAAACAGACAACTTAAGCTGGCCACCGTGCTGTTCCAAAATGTCTGCTACAATCCGTGACGTCACGCACAAACGTCATCATACATAGACGTTTTCAACCGGAAGTTTCCCGGGAAGTTTAAAATTGCACTTTATAAGTTAACCCGGCCGTATTGGCATGTGTTGCAATGTTAAGATTTCATCATTGATGTATAAACTATCAGACTGCGTGGTCGGTAGTAGTGGGTTTCAGTAGGCCTTTAAAGAGGCCCTTTTATGCAAAAACACCTTTTCTTACCTATTGCTACCTGCTGTTGTGTATTTGGGATCTGCATAAGTCCTGAAACTTTGAACTCAAACTGCTAGGAGGTATTGTTTGGAATGTGCACAATTGGTGATGTCACAACATGGGAAAACCGTCAGCGGATTATCCATAATTGGTGTGAATGCACCCAGAGTGCCATTATAGTCCACGCTGGGGTCAATAACCCTCTTCCTTTGCGCTATCTTCTTGTTGTGGGGCAGACTGGCTCAAACATGTACACGCGTCCTCCACTGTTGCCATTTTTAATTTAAAGTAGCAGGTAGTTCTCACTTATATCTGTCAGTAGATTTGCTATGGAAGTAGTGTTGTCCCGATACCAATATTTTGGTACCGCTACCAAACTGTATTTCTATACTTTTCGGTACTTTTTGATACTTTTCTACATAAAGTGAACCACAAAAAAATGCATTATTGGCTTGATTTTAACAAAAAATCTTACGGTACATTAAACATATGTTTCTTATTGCAAGTTTGTCCTTAAATAAAATAGTGAACATACAGGACAACTTGTCTTTTATTAGTAAGTAAACAAACAAAGGCTCCTAATTAGTCTGCTGACATATGCAGTAACATATTGTGTCATTTATCATTCTATTATTTTGTCAACATTATAAACGACAAGTGGTAGAAAATGTATAATTAATCTACTTGTTCATTTACTGTTAATATTTCTCTTTTAACATGTTCTATCTACACTTCTGTTAAAATGTAATAATCACTTATTCTTCTGTTGTTTAAAACTTTAAATTAGTTTTGGATGATACCACAAATTTGGGCATCAATCCGATACCAAGTAGTTACAGGATCATACAATGTTCATATTTAAAGTCCTCATGTGTCCAGGGACATATTTCCTGAGTTTATAAACATAATATAAAAATTCAAAAAAGAAAGAAGATTTTGTGATGCTAAAACATATCGATGTAATCATAGTAGTATCGACTAGATACGCTCCTGTACTTGGTATCATTACAGTGGATGTCAGATGTAGATCCACCAATGGCGTTTGTTTACATTGTGACGCCGGTGAGCTACGGTGTGTAGTGAAGCATGTTTAGCTATTTTTGTATGAAACTTACCTTATTTGTCGCCATGGAGGCGAGGATTAGTGATTTAGAAGTAGCTAAAACACTGTCGAAAGCGGCTGGACTTTAGCCGCTAGCAAGCTAGCCATGTCTTAAAGCACCTCTTCCTGAGGGCGTTTCTGTGTTATAACGTCACCTTTATCGTTACTTTTTAAGCCAAAATGCGTTTGTTCTCCCTTTTTTGTCTACACACTGTGTCTGCTTGTAAGTACTCTGTGATTGTGCACTGCCGAACATGCTCATCTGCTCGTAAACCAGCAATGACACGACGTGACGACGACGGAGGGCTGGTGGACCGGTACTTTTCGGAGGCGGTATAGTACATAATATGATTAATTAGTATCACGGTACTATACTAATACCGGTATACCGTACAACCCTAGAAGGAACACAGCATTTAGCCAATGGTCGATTCACAGGAACTTCACATAAACATGTTGGGAGAAACCAATGTATTTTGGGAATGTCTCAGGATTCCTTGAGGAGGAGCTGCACGAAGTAGGGAAGTCTAGGTTTCTCTGCTTAGACCCTGAATATGTAGAAGATGAATGGATGGATGGATAGTGACAACAATAATAATCATCCCTATAGATTTAAGACCGCCAAGCCGCAGTATGTTTGCCAGGCAACGAGGCAATATGATACCATATTAATTCTGCCCAAAAACACTTTGATTCATGGGGGGAAAATCACAGCTTTAATGTGAAAATGAGCGCCTAAATGACAAAGTGCCTTCTGACAGATGGGCTGCGGAACAAACAGTACATCTCTACTTCAATTACACCAGTTCATAAGTCCAATTCCAACACAGCGCTTTCATTCTGTGCCTCCACGCTGATCTCACGCTGACGCCACACCACGCGCCTCACTGATTTGCCGTCACTAATCTGGCATCAAAAGTCCGGGCCGGCGCGTTCGGGAGTCCTGCGAGGCGGCTTATGTTCTCTCAACATGCTTCTGGATCTCTCTCTTTTCCCTTTTTTATTTTTTATTTTCCCTTTGCCACCAAATAAAGCGAGGCCATAAACACTAGCATTGTTCCTCCAAACTAATTACGAGGCAGTCGGCGGCGCTCAACCTTCATTTAGCGGCGACAGAAATAGCACCAAGATAGAGAATCGCGTTTCGAAAAGCAGGACGATACAAAAGGGAGCTAATTAGGACGCAAGAACCAGGAATCGGGAATTGAAGGAGGCGGGGGCGACTGAAACAAAAAAGGCTTACGTCCAATTCATCCGCATTTAATGTCAGACAATGAGGACAGTTTGACAGTGCTGATGTTAGCAGGCTGCTACCTGGTTCACAAGGTACCATATAAGACGCTAGGACTGTCCCATTTTTATTCTGGGGAAGGTGTAACAGCACAATTATTTTTGTTACGAGTGAAAAGAATCAATGAGCGCCATATCTATATGTCTTCCCTTTCGGGCTACTACCTGGTTGACACAATATAACATAAGACAACAGGTGTCTACCATTTGTAATATGTGGCAGGGTGAGCATCATTACTCCAAATAAAGCTATGCTGTATTTGTCCTTCTCTTTGTTAGTTAACAGACTATACTGACTGGTTCACAAACAAAAACATGACATCTTAGTGCCATTTTTATAGGGGCAGGAGGAACGCCTAAACTCAAAAGGTAACTTTTCATCAAACATATATTAACGTTGTTGACCTAGGGGAAACTGGGTAACGTATGGCACACTGACAAAGCTTAACCTATTGTTACTATGACTATATATATACTATAGTTGGCTTCTCTTTCTTCCCCTCCATTTATCTGCTTTCTTTTGTATTTCAAGTTATCATTACGGTAACACTTTAGTATGGGGAACATATTCACCATTAATTAGTTGCTTATTACCATGCAAATTAGTAACATATTGGCTCTTAATGAGTCATTGTTAAGTACTTATTAATGCCTTATTCTGCATGGCCTTATGATACAACCAGTAAGCCATTAACTAAGAGTCTTCCCTCAAAAAGGTTAGGGTTAGGGTTAGGGTACTTAGAATATGTTTCCCTAGTGTCCAAATAACTCTAAATTAAGTCTTTGTTACTTAGAATATGTTCCCCATACTAAAGTGTTACCATCATTACATATATGTATTGTTGCATTTGAACAATTGTATTGTTGATAATAGAGGTAATTATTGTTACTATTCATTATCAATAGTGCTATATATTGCTCCTTTTGTAGTGTAATAATGTTCATTGTCATTTCTGTATTATTATTTATTTCACTAACTGCTTCTTTGCTATCACTTTTACTATCATATTTGTACATATCCTATTTGCTGATGTTGTTGTTGTTATTGTTGTGTTTGCTGTTGTTGTTGTCTCTTTGTCTTATCCCCCTCTCGCTTACTTTTTTATTTCTTTCTATCCTCTCCTGCTCCGGCCCGGCTGCACCAAATAATAATATAAATCCATTTAATAAAGTCAAATACAAATAAGGCAACAAGAGAAGTATCCCGCACTTCTCTTTTGTAAAGTAAATTTGTACAGCCGATATGGGCATCTACATCAACTATATGATTTGCCTGAGTAGCTGGACAGGACAAAAATAAAAAGTAAAACAAAATAAGGTAATGAGAGAAAATACATAATTTGGACAAATGTCACCAAATTACAGAAAGCTGAATTGTAATTCCTAAATTTAGGCCGCTGAGCTTAATTGCTTCTGTGAAAGAGCTCTTAACTTAAAACGCTTGTATCTCAAATCAATGTCTCCCATTGAAATGAATAGGAAAAATGTAATTGGTGCCTTGCCCCCCATAACAGCACCATTTTAACATGTAACGTGGCTTTGGGGGAAAAAAATGTAGACTGCCGTATTTTCCCGACTAAAAGGCGCACTTAAAATCATTGTTTTCCCCTCAAAACTCAACAGTGCGCCTTATAACCCGGTGTGCTTAATGTAAGAAATACGTTTGGCTGAGCTTAATTTAAAGCACAACAATTTGCATAGAGACAGCTTTTATCTCAAAACACTCTTAAAGGTGCCATATGTAGTAATGTGGCCAGAAATGGTACTGCAATCACAGTCAAAATTATGTGGTCCCCTCCCACTCTCCATGACTGAGGTTGCCAGATAGGCAGCCAAATCCGAATCTTACTCCAAGGAACTTTAAATGGCAATCGAACAGTCCTACGAAATCTCATATAAAAAAAAAAAAGCAACATAAGGTACAATAAATATTTCAGTCATGAACAAAGCAAAATATGTTTTGGGCCAAAAATCACTCCATATTCTCTAATAGATTTAAATTGTATTTGTAAAAAGCACTTTACATTGAGCAAACAACCTCAAAGTGCTACAGGGTATTAAAAAAAATAAAAAGATAATAAAATACATAAATACAAATAAAAACTAGAACAGCCTAATAGCCAGAACTAGCACGCATAAATCTAAAAAAAGGCTTTTTTAAAAAGAAGGGTTTTTAAGCCTTTTTTAAAAGCATCCACAGTCTGTGGTGCCCTCAGGTGGTCAGGGAGAGCGTTTCACAGACTGGGAGCGGCGGAGCAGAAAGCCCGGTCTCCCATTGTTCGTAGCTTTGTCCTCGGAGGTTGGAGGAGGTTAGCCTGTCCGGAGCGGAGGTGTCGTGTGGAGGATTTGGGGGTGAGCAGTTCTTTGAGGTAGAGGGGGCATTACCATGGAGGCACTGGTGGGTTAGTAGGGAGCCTTTGTATTCAATCATGCTCGCTAGTGTTACCATATCTGAGTTATTGTGCAGAAATATGGGGAAATAACTACAAAAACCACGTAACGCATAGATCATATAGCCTACCGCCATGTCAATACACAAAGTAGAAAATCATTACATGGAATGCATTATATTGTGCTAAGCCAATACCACCCCATGTGTGCCTGATGCACATACAGTACCAGAAACCGCAATTAGCCGTGCTAATGTTAAAACGCATTTCCACAGCGTATCAGCATATTGAGAACAAAATAGGCACTGACACTACCCATATCCACATAGGTTTTATTTGTCATACAGGCTAACGGGCATATATTTCCCCCGTTAGCCTATATGTCGATGTGACATTGACCGGGCTAGTATGCTAAGTTACACTAGTGTGGTGGTGATGAGCTCCTAAGCATTTGTTGCACAAACATCCTGGCTTTGTTAGACAAGGTCATAGTCTGTTTTGGACAATAATAAGAAAACGTAAATGCCTGATTTACCCATCAAGGAGGAAATTAGCAGGTTTGGCGTCAGATGAAAAAATCTTCTCCGCCTTCAATCGTCTCCATCTTTCAAAGGCATCCCTGATACAAATCCTCGTTTTGTTCCTGGCTTTGTCATGAATAAGTTGAGAATCGTAACGACGCCTTTTAGATTTATTAAGGTCTGACATATTTAGTAACTTTACCAGTGGCAAGACGAAGGGGGCGGTGCGTAACTGGCAACCTGGATGTGACACACTCACTGACTTTCTAATTGGTCAAACGGTTGAGGGCGGGGCATCGCAATTAAAACAATAACAATATTTCGGGGCTGTAAATCTAATTTTGGAATGAGCATATCCCGGCTGAACTACAGTTATCAGTTATAAATGTATTCGAAAAGAACATGCTTTATTAATTCCTTTTGACATATCAGGGCCATTTAATGATGACTTGACATGCAATTATTACATATGGCACCTTTAAGTTGGGGCACTCTTAAGTTAGACTACCGCTGTATTTGTCCTTGCATTTGTGAGTTAGCAGGCTGGTTAACTGATCATAATGTAAAACCACAGGAAAGTTCCAATCTTAATGTCAATATTTTCCTTTGCTCATGGAAGACGACGTAAGGACGCATGATCATACTTATTGTTATAGAGGGGTAACATTGTGACTGAAACAACTCAAAGTTTATTCCATGAATAGAAATGAAATAGTCATGAAACATACATTTCTTTTTTACGTAGCACATTTTGTAGAACTCACATTGAAGTATTTGTCTTATTTTGCACAGTGTTTTTTTTGGGAAAGGCATTCAGTTGCATCGCAGTAAACATGTGTTCATTCATTACATGAGATGTCACCTGACATTAGTTTGATGGAAAAGCTGCTGCATGCATCGGTATCGGTTGATATCGGTATATCGGATATCTGTGGGGAAAAAAAGCCAAAATCGAACAATATTTCTAAAAGAGACTCTCAAAATTCTGTGTCACTTTGTTAGCCAACAGTTTTTTTCATGGACGCCCCTGCTTATTTCAGCAATGCCAAGTCACATTCTGCACGTGTTACAACAGCGTGGCTTTGTAGTAACAGGGTGCAGGTACTAGGCTAGTCTGCCTGTAGTCCAGACCAGTCTCCCATTGAAAATGTGTGGTGCATTATGAAGGGTCAAATACGACAACGGAGACCATCTGGATTGTTATAGGCACAAAGTTCAAAAGCCAGCACCTGTGATGGTATGGGGGTGAATCAGTGCCCAAGGCATGGGTAACTTACACATCTGTGGAGGCACCGTTAATGCTGAAAGGTACATACAGGTTTTGGAGCAACATATGTTGCCATCCAAGCAACTTTATCATGGACACCCCTGCTTATTTCAGCAAGACAATGCCAAGCTACGTGTTACAACAGCGTGGGTTCGTAGTATAAGAGTGTGGGTACTAGACTGGCCTGCCTGTAGTCCAGACCTGTCTTCCATTGAAAATGTGTGGTGCATTATTAAGTGTCAAATACGTACATCAAGCAAGAATGGGAAAGAATTCCGTCTGAAAAATTTCAAAAATTGGTCTCCTCAGTTTCCAAACGTTTATTGGGTCTTGTTAAAAGGAAAGGCCATGTAACACAGTGGTAAAAATGCTGCTGTGCCAACTTTTTTGCAATGTGTCGCTGCCATTAAATTCAAAATTAATGATGATTTGCAACAAAAAAAAAAAAGTTTCTCAATTCGAACAATAAATATCTCGTCTTTGCAGTCTATTCAATATAAGTTGAAAACGATTTGCAAAACATTGTATTCAGTTTTTATTTACGATTTACACAACGTGCCAACTTCACTGGTTTTGGGTTTGGTATATGATACAAGACAACACAATTGGACCATTTTGTTGAGGTACAAGGAGAACATAATTGCTGCATCACCAAAGTAAAGTTGTTTAAGAAAACAAAAGAAAGAAAAAAAAACAAAAACAAAAATGTGTATATATATATATATATATATATATATATATATATATATATATATATATATATATATATATATATATATATATATATATATATATATATATATATATATAGCTAGCAGGCTGCTATTTGTTTCACAGACTACATTATAAGACAACAGCCCAGCACCATTGTCATCCAGCTGCAGGGGGAAGAGTACAAGCTTGTCAATCACAGATAAGATTTAATTTTCAACACCTATACAGTTAATTGACTTGACTATCTTCCCAATTTAATCCCCTTCTCACTCCTACAAGTCTCCTAATTGATTCACTTCTTTAAGAAGTTAATCTGGATGCATAATATATCAAGGCTTCACATGACCAGCCTCAAAAAAGGGCCCAAAAAAAGTTCTATGTTTGCAGTGTGTCAATTATTCAGGTTGACAAACAGCTGCAGGCCGCGTGGTGTTTTGGGCCAATTACAAACGGGAACACTGCAGGGCTAAACAGGGCGCATTTCTCCCACACCCGGGGCGCTCTTCGCACTCAGCGTCAAGTCAAGAGTGGTGGCCACAGGTGACTGCCGCCTGAAATGGACCCAAACAAACATTTTCATTCCTTCCTTTTTCCCCTTCATTGTGTTTTCTTCTACGATATTTTGGCCATGTCATGACATTTTCGCCAGCGTTGCTCCAGGCCTTTATTTACAGCAGCTGCCTAGTGCGGGTAACAAGACAACAGGCGCGCCTGATATTCTCATGCACAATAATGGCAGGCTTCCATTTCACCGCTATCTACCGCCGCCAACCCCGGGAGAACAAGCACGTTCCGTTTCATCGGACGGGGGAGTCACGTCTGACGCTGTTGTAAAACATGCCATAAAACCTTTGACCACATAATAGCTGGTGTAAATATCAATGCAGCTGCACTACTTTAAGTGTGCTAATCATTTTTAATACATAAGCTTATCGTAAATCATAAAAGATGGCTATTTTTTTCACCTTTTTGTTTACACAAGGCCACACATTTTAGCTTGATGTTTTCGGGACACACTTATTAAAATATACACAATACATTCCTTTATCAGCTGTTTTGCTCCCAGATCCACGTATACTGGAGTTGGAATAAGTGCAAACCTGTCAATATTTTCATTTTTAAAATAAAATACATATCCTGGGAAAATGGGTAATAATAAGGGCTTTCCATATTCGTCACAAATTGCTGTTAAATCACTAAAAAGTCAAATACTACAGGTTTTGTGTGCCGGACAGAATTTGAATCACTTGTGTGACGATCTTTCACTTAAAGGCCTACTGAAACCCACTGCTACCGACCACGCAGTCTGATAGTTTATATATCAATGATGAAATCTTAACATTGCAACACATGCCAATACGGCCGGGTTAGATTAGTAAAGTGCAATTTTAAATTTCCCGCGAAATATCCTGCTGAAAACGTCTCGGTATGATGACGTTTGCGCGTGAAATCACGGATTGTGCGGACATATTGGGACACCATTGTGGCCAGCTATTAAGTCGTCTGTTTTCATTGCAAAATTCCACAGTATTCTGGACATCTGTGTTGGTGAATCTTTTGCAATTTGTTTAATGAACAATGAAGACAGCAAAGAAGAAAGCTGTAGGTGGGAAGCGGTGTATTAGCGGCCTGCTGCAGCAACACAACCAGGAGGACATTGAGTTGGATAGCAGACGCGCTACCGTGAGTATGCAGCTTTGGCTTCCAAACATTTGATCGCTTGCCCGTACGTGCGTGCCGCTATGTGCATGTCACGTACGTAACTTTGGGGAAATATATGTGCT
This sequence comes from Entelurus aequoreus, assembly GCF_033978785.1. Taxonomy (NCBI): domain Eukaryota; kingdom Metazoa; phylum Chordata; class Actinopteri; order Syngnathiformes; family Syngnathidae; genus Entelurus; species Entelurus aequoreus. Next base: position 38,170,053 of record NC_084742.1, on the reverse strand, counting down.
GTATGAACTTTACAGAGGTGAACGGTACTTTGCGCTGTGGGATTGAGTGTGTTGTGCGGGTGTTTGAGTTGTATTGGTGGGTTATATGGACGGGAGGGGGGAGTTGTTTGTTATGCGGATTAGTTTGTGGCATATTAAATATAAGCCTGGTTGTGTTGTGGCTAATAGAGTATGTATATGTCTTGTGTTTATTTACTGTTTTAGTCATTCCCAGCTGAATATCAGCTCCCACCCGCCTCTCACAGCATCTTCCCTATCTGAATCGCTTCCACTGCCCTCTAATCCTTCACTCTCACGTTCCTCATCTACGAATCTTTCATCCTCGCTCAAATTAATGGAGTAATCGTCGCTTTCTCGGTCCGAATCCCTCTCGCTGCTGGTGGCTATGATTGTAAACAATGTGCAGATGTGAGGCGCTCCACAACCTGTGATGTCACGCTACTTCCGGTACAGGCAAAGCTTTTTTATCAGTGACCAAAAGTTGCAAACTTTATCGTCGATATTCTCTGCTAAATCCTTTCAGCAAAAATATGTCAATATCGCGAAATGATCAAGTATGACACATAGAATGGACCTGCTATCCCCGTTTAAATAAGAAAATTGCATTTTAGTAGGCCTTTAAATCTTACAGTGGCGGGTCCAATAAAAGGCTTCCCAGTGAGGAACTCTGTAATATTGCATAAATGAAAATAAAAACAATTCTCGGCTCCTTTACGGCACTTATATTTGAGAGATTTTTCAAGCTGGCTTCTGTCACGAGCTTGAGCAAGGATAAGATAAGTCTCCACAAAGTTTGGATTTTTGGCAGAGATGTCTTCTCCGTTGTCTTTGTGTGCATCCATCTCTCTCGCGTTGTGGATTTGATTGAATCATGTAACACACAGCTTGTTGCGCAGCTGTTACCAGCCGATCTCCGAGTGTTGCCGAGGCTTGAGTAGAGCGAAACCAATCTCTGCAATAGTGGCAAAACGTGACCGGGAAGACAAAAACTGGAATTCCCTTCAAAAAGTAGTTGACCAGTATGCAACAGCGGTAACAACAAATCAATAGCAATAAATACAATTATGTTAAAACCTCTTCAGCACGGACATGTGCGCTAACATGATTTGGTAAGATGATCTCTGCCGTCGTGTGTGCCTCATCATTTTCTACCTTTATATTTTTTATATATTTTTTTACAGCTCCAGCTTTACCAAGTAAGTGTATTTTATTATTACTGTTGTGATGATCCGTTGCCCGGATCATGTTTTGTTTTCGTTTAAGACTCCCAGTTTTTACTTTGGGGTCCAACTTCTGGCGTAATCGCCCGTCGTAACAGAATGACCTGGCTAATACAGTCAGCACCTGCAGGGTCCGTATTAAATTTGCACCCCATGCCTGATGCAATGTTTGATCAATCAATCAATCAATCAATCAGTGTTTATTTATACATCCCTAAATCACAAGTGTCTCAAAGGGCTGCACAAGCCACAACAACATCCTCGGTACAGAGCCCACATAAGGGCAAGGAAAACTCACCCCAGTGGGACGTCGATGTGAATGACTATGAAAAACCTTGGAGAGGACCGCATATGTGGGTAACCCCCCCTCTAGGAAAGACTGAAAGCAATAGATGTCAAGGGGGTCTGACATAATATTGTGAAAGTCCAGTCCATAGTGGATCCAACACATCAGCGAAAGTCCAGTCCACAGTGGATTCAACACAACAGTGAGAGTCCAGTCCAAAGTGGGGCCAGCAGGAAACCATCCCGAGCGGAGACAGGTCAGCAGCGCAAAGATGTCCCCAACCGATGCACAGGCGAGCGGTCCACCCCGGGTCCCAACTCTGGACAGCCAGCACTTCTTCCATGGCCACCGGACCGGTGTAACTCCCCCTCCACAAGGGAGAGGGGGGCAGAGGAGAAAAGAAAAGAAACAGCAGATCAACTGGTCTAAAAGGGGTCTATTTAAAGGCTAGAGTATACAAATGAGTTTTAAGATGGGACTTAAATGTTTCTACTGAGGTAGCATCTCTAACTGTTACCGGGAGGGCATTCCATAGTATTGGAGCCCGAATAGAAAACGCTCTATAGCCCGCAGACTTTCTTTTGGGCTCTGGGAATCACTAATAAGCCGGAGTTCTTTGAACGCAGATTTCTTGCCGGGACATATGGTACAATACAATCGGCAAGATAGGCTGGAGCTAGACCGTGTAGTATTTTATACGTAAGTAGTAAAACCTTAAAGTCACATCTTAAGTGCACAGGAAGCCAGTGCAGGAGAGCCAGTATAGGCGTAATATGATCAAACTTTCTTGTTCTTGTCAAAAGTCTAGCAGCCGCATTTTGTACCAACTGTAATCTTTTAATGCTAGACATAGGGAGAACCGAAAATAATACGTTACAGTAATCGAGACGAGACGTAACGAACGCATGAATAATGATCTCAGCGTCGCTAGTGGACAAAATGGAACAAATTTTAGCGATATTACGGAGATGAAAGAAGGCCGTTTTAATAACACTCTTAATGTGTGATTTAAACGAGAGAGTTGGGTCGAATGTAATACCCAGATTCTTTACCGAGTCGCCTTGTGTAATTGTTTGGTTGTCAAATGTTAAGATGGTATTATTAAATAAATGTCGGTGTCTAGAATAACCGATAATCAGTATTTCCGTTTTCTTGGCATTGAGTTGCGCAGACAAGAACCGCAATTTGATTCCCTGAGACCCTGCAATAATGGCACGACTGAGCAACAGAATACTCACATGTAACAGGTTGAGACTCAACTAAAGGCCCCTCTTTTCACGCTACAGTATGATGCCTCGACATCCTTGACACCTGCCACCCTTAACGCTGAGGTGCAACCCAACGTCCTCCTGACTGTCCTCAGCTCTCCAAACCTGAGCGATTCTCAGGGTATTCCCTACTTACTCAATCTGAGATGCACTTTGAACGTCAGCTTTCGTCAGGTCACACCTCTCCGGAAGAGCTGGAATTTGGGCCACGGAATTGTGGAATTGCACTTACGCAGTCCGTTCCTCGTATGCTACGTTCACTAAATCCCTGGAAAAAAGTATTTCATCGGATTCCATCAGGCACAGAGGCTGCACGTTCCTTGAATGTTGCTTATTTGCCGCTGAAAGTGACTGAATCGCCTTGGCACTACTGAATTCTGGATCCTTCCTCTACCCCTGTTGGCGCAGGTTTCCTTTTTTTTGAGAAGCAGGATACATTTTTACGTCCGTGTATTGATTACTGTGGTCTTAACGACATCACAGTTAAGAACAAATATCCTCTTCCTCTTTTGGACTCTGCATTTGTGTCACTACATTCCACGGCTGTGAAGCTTCAGTTGTCACCTTCGCTCTAGATCAGCTCAATGTTCCACATCACCAATCGCAAGCAGGTCGCCACCAGTTGGCTGTGGGCTTCTGGTTGTGCCTCCTCTTCTTTTACCGCCAATGCATACGATTGAGAGGTTTTTGCCGTGAAGGACTAAAGAAGGAGGGGTAGGGCCAGAGTTGCCCTGCTTTAAACGTAGAACACACACTGTGCATAGGGCCTTACTATCTGTGAGGGATGGGAGGGGCTCATTTTGCATTAAAGGAGAACTGCACTTTTTGGGGAATTTTGCCTATCGTTCACAATTATTATGAGAGACAATAATACTCATGTCTTTTTATATTAAGATTTTAAAGATGATAAAAAACGCTTGGAAGATGCGGCAAATGGTAGTCACCGTTCTAGCCTTCAAAGCCCTCTAAGACAACTTCAAAACCCTCCATCAACGTTTTGTATACACACAGCAAGTCTATATATAATGTTGTAACAGACACGTTCATAACAATATGTAATATGTACAATATTTACCTTATTTTTATAATTTTAATCAATGCCGGGACTAATTTCTTTCGCGCATTGATTTCCGTTTCCATAGCAGCGCACGTCTGACCTCTGGCAACAAATGTGTGTTCCTACTTCCGGAAACAAAACTCTTGTGTGTGTTCTAACCATGGCAAACTTGGTAACAGATAACAAAGACGATTTTGTTTTAGACGAATGAGGATTCACAACCTTATCTTTTTGAAGCTGAATAAAATACTGCTTCCAGAAACGAGCACAAAAAAGAGGGTGAAACGTTGGAGCAGACGGGAGCCAATAGAGTGAAGTGAAATCAACTCGAAGCTGCAAATATGGAATTTGGAGACAAGCTATTTCGACATAAATGGCGTGCTTACCCCAAATAACCTGAAAAAAACATCCCGGGCCAGCTGGACCAAACGCACAATATCGATCATGATACATGCAGCACGTCATGCGTGTTATTACAACTACTATACATATACTGTCGAGCTACTATACATATACTGTCGAGCTAATACTTACAGATACTGTAATATGATTGTTCATATTTTTCAGTCAGTACAGATTGGTGTCCTATCGCATTGTGTTGTGCATTACAAACTCAAACGCGTTTTGTGTTGTCGTAGAAGCTAGCTTATCTTCCGCCGTAATTAACTTTTACGGCTAATACCGAAGCACGCCGATGTGTAACTGCGGTCTAAAAAGTTCCTCAGTGTTCGCTCTTATACATTTTATTATACAGGTTACGGAACATATATCAAGTATTGGTGACGTTTTTTAAATGCATTTTTAAAGTGATTTAGATGTAGAATTGTTTGCTACTATTAGCTGCATTGCTAGCTACCTAGAACAAGCCGATTTTTACATGTTAGAATACCAAAATAAAAAAAAAAACATTTTCTTTTTGTCTCTCATAAGGATTGTGAACGATAGGAAACATTCCAATAAAAGTGCAGTTACCCTATAAGGAGTGCATGCAAAGTGTCAATGAATGACAGGGTTGCTTGTATGTAATTTTACCGAAAATGTATTCCTGGTCTTTATGCTACTTCACTGATAAGAATATAGGCAGATTTGCCTTGATATTTCTAGTGGATATATATATATATATATATATATATATATATATATATATATATATATATATATATATATATATATATATATATATATATATATATATATATATATATATAAATATATATATATGTATGTATGAATTTGATTCGATTTAATACAAAACATGTACCAAATTAAATCCAAGTTTGAATAAAAATGTTCATATAAATAAAAAAAGTGTGAAAACATTTGCTTGCAAGACTCCCTGTCTTCCGGATAAGCCAGGTGGGCCTCCAGGCGGCGTCACATAAGAGGGGGATACTGTCAAGTGTAAACATTGCTGCTGGTGTCTTTTGCTTTTCCTTTTCCTTTTGTTGCAGTCACACTTGTTTTGTGTTCCAAGTCAGAGCCGCTGCAGCACACCAGCGGCTAGTTACAATCAACTCTGATGTCAATCAATCAATCAATGTTTATTTATATAGCCCTTAATCACAAATGTCTCAAATGGCTGCACAAGCCACAACAACATCCTTGGCTCAGATCCCACATCAGGGCAAGAAAAAACTTAACCCAATGGGAACAACATGAAAACTAACACCGAATTTGCTTATGATGTCACCAAGTGGATGCTGAGGAGTGCAGGGCCAAGAACTGAACCCTGTGGAACTCCGTATGTTACCTTAACACTCTCTAAGGTCACATTGTTTTGGGAGACGCACTGTATCCTGTGAGTAAGATGGGAGTAAAACCAAGAAAAGGCTAAGTCTGACATACCAATACATATTTTGATACATTCTAAAGGAATGTTATGATTGACGGTATCGAAAGCAGCGCTAAGATCAAGAAGCAGCAACATGGATGACGCGTCAGCATCCATAGTTAGCAATAGATTATGAGTCATTTGTGCGAGGGTTGTCTCCCTAGAGTGATTTGCCCTGAAACCGGACTGAAAGGATTCACAGAGGATCTTAGACGCTAAGTGTTCATTTAGCTGCTGTGCAACAATTTCTTCGAGGATTTTCGAGATAAAGGGAAGATGGGAAATTAGCTGGTAGTTTACAATGAGGTCAGGATCGAGGTTAGGTCTTTTGAGCAGAGGATGAACAACCGCTTTTTTGAATGCAGTACCAGAGGAAAGTGAAACATTGATAATATTTTGCACTGATGTGTTCGGCCCGGGCGCATTCCAGTGCGCATTCATCTGTGCGCTATGCTGAGCCACTCCTGCTGTAGCCAGCGTCTGCAATCAATCAACAATCTGCACACCTGTCGCTGATGAGCTCCCTGGGCTTTTTAAGCCAGTGCAAACCTGCGTCCGGGCCAAAACGTAGTTACCTGTTCCGTACAGTAAACCGAAATGTCAAGCTCAATGCGCACTCTCTTTCTCCGTGTTTCCCCACCTCTGTGCTCATTGTGTGTTGTCCTGTGTCGTGTTCCCGCAGTCCCTCTTCGCTCCCCGGCTTCAAGCTGTGTGTCTTGTCTCCCTGGATTCCCTCTGGTCCCCTTGCTGCCTTCCTGGATCTTGACCGCTCGCCTGGACACGGACTTCTCGCTCCTGCCCTCGACCTCACGCCTGCTCACCTACCTCCCAGCTTGTCTTGCTCCATTGGACTTCCTCACCTTGCTCAACACTACAGGTAACACTCATCAGCTCATCACTACACATAGTCGCACACCACACACATTTGGATTAGTTTCACACTACATTTCATATTATTTATAAAATAGAGCTACAACGACGTCCCTGCATTCTGTGCCGTCTTCTTCCCCTCTGTACTTTAACATGATGGTCCTAATATTACAAACAGCTCCATGACAAGTTTCTCAGGAATTGGGTCAAGTAAACATGATGTTTGTTTTGTCACATTTACAAGTCGGAGGAGTTCCCCTAATGTTATTTCTTCATTTATGTTATGTTATGTTATTCATGTTATTTTGGAGGGCAATATCCGTCGTATATACATTCGTATCTGTGTTAATAGAACCCAGTTGGAGCTGTGAGGCATGCAAGGCGGTTTCCTTGTTTTTGCCAACGTCGTTCACGCCTCTTATTCCTCATCATTTTCTACCTTTTTATTTTTGCTAACTTTTGCCAAGTAAATCTTCGGGGTTCAACTTCTGGCTTAACCACCATCGTAACAACGTCTCTCAATAATGTTGTAATTTATGTTCAAATAATTAGTTTAAGTCACAATGCTCTCTTTACCATTGAATGGTCCAAGCCTGTTGCCTTACACCTAGAACAGTTCTTCTCCAAAAATGGGGTGAACCCCCTGGAAGGAGGGTGGGGGTTGTTGGTGCGATACCAGAGGGTCCTCGTGTGACTTGGGGGAACATGCTTTATCAGTATCATGCTTCAAACCCGCTTCAAAATGCTGGTTTAATCCTAATTTCCTCATTTTGATTAAAAAAACAACCTTTTTTGTAGGTTAAAGTGTTTTTTTTTATTGTACTTCTGAGTTAATGTTGCTGATCAATTCAAATGTTCACTTGTTTTTTTGTTTGTTGTTTATTTTTTTGTCCATGGTCTGTGGTTATGGTATGCTTGTAATGTGTAATGTCTTGTGATTGTTGTATTCTTCTGTAACATGATCTGTTGAATGTTTACTGTATTAACCTGCCTTAGGACAACGGATGAAAATTAGCAATTATGCTAACTCCAGCATATTTACCTTGTTGCTCTATGTTGATGAATATTAATTAATTAATTCAAATAAATAAATACATATTATTCATTCATTTATTTTGGTTGTATTTAATGTTATTAAGGATACAGTGTTATGCAGAGGTGTACTTATAACACATTTTTAGACAAATTATACTATTTAGAGTCAAGGCAGAAAGCGTGGGGGTTTTTGCAAACTGTTTTCTTCTTCCTCGGGGGGGGCGTAACAGAAAATAATTTAGATGAACTGTCCTTGAGTCAGTAAGTATGGAAGTCTACAAACTAACAATTACATTTGTGACACATCATGACATCCTTCCTTGTAATAGAATATTTTCCCTTTTTTTTGTTTTGCTCCAGAACATAAATGGTACAGTACAGCGGTCTTATGTCGTTTTATAATCTGTGAAATTGTATGCTAAAATGCATGCTTTTTTTTTTTTTTCCCGCAGTTTTCTGTGTAGTTGGACACAAGTCTTGTTGATATATGAAATCAAAAGAGTCTAAATGCCACGGAATAGGCACTGATAATTCTAAACTTGGTGTGCCTGACTGCTCTCTGCACCCACTGGCATTCCAATCCGGTGCCAAATGTTGTCATCACTTGCCCAGCATGCATTGCCAAACATTTATGCGAGGGCATGCCGGGAGGGTCAAGGTATTCCTTTAGACACTTTTGCCATCTTTTCGTCTTTCTTTCTTTCTTACATCTGCAAGGTAAAGCACGGCTGAAGGGCAAAGTGACTATACAGTAGTAGACGAGAGAGAGAGTCAATATAGTCTCAATAGAATTTACTAATTGACCCCCCTGCACCATTTTTCCATCCACGCACACACATACAGTGTATTTATGCAATTAAAAAAAAAAAACTGATTCCATTTCACCAAAGCTGGTGTTGACAGCACAGAGCGCTTTATGGGAACAACACATTCGTCTCTTTCTCCCACCTCCTAATCACTGCCACTGCCACTGGCTGCTAACCCTGTGAGAGGAGGATTGGGACGGTGGGGGTAATCCAACTGCATTGAACTTAATAAAAAGGTGCAACAACTGAGCTGGGTGGCAGGGAAAAGCTTCAATAAGGAAGGAGAAAATATCCTGATAACAAATAGGCGTCAGCCAGATAGGATGGTTTTCTATAAGGACCAACTAATAGACTCTGACATGTCTAGCGCAATATTTTTTGGTACTGTAACCACTACATATGTTACTTCAGCGAGCCTCTTATACACCAGGAGCCTGCACAATTGAAACATGTTGGCTGTCATACAACCGACACTCAACCAAAATTGTAAATGTCAACACTTTTGTTTTTGTTCCAGTTTTTCATGAGCTGACCTCAAACATTTTTTTTTTTACGTACACAAAAAGTATGTTCCTTTTTAACAAATCTTGATGATTAAGCATTTTTGTATATCTCAGGTGTGATATATCAAGAAGCTGATTGAACCAAATAAATATTGCACAGGTGTGCTTTAGGTTGGCCACAATAAAGACAGTCAGTATGTCAATCAATCAATCAATAAAAGTTTGTTTATATAGCCCTTAATCACAAGTGTCTCAAAGGGCTGCACAAGCTACAACGACATCCTCGGCTCAGATCCCACATCAGGGCAAGAAGAAACTCAACCCAATGGGATACAATGAAAAACCTTGGAGGGGCCCGCAGATGTGGGGACCCACCCTGGGCGACCGGTGCAATGGACGTCGAGTGGATCTAGTTAATAATGTGAGAGTCCAGTCCATAGTGGGGCCAGCAGGGGATCATCTTGAGTGGAGACAAGTCAGCAGCGCAGAGACGTCCCCAACCGATGCACAGATGAGTGGTCCACCCCGGGTTCTGACTTTGAACAGCTAGCCAGTCATCTGTGGTCACTTAATAACCTCTCCACACAGGAGAGGGGGGCAGAGCAGAAAAGAGACGGCAGATCAACTGGTCTAAAAATGGGTCTATCTAAAGGCTAGCGTATACAAATGAGTTTTAAGATGGGACTTAAACGCTTCTACTGAGGTAGCATCTCTAACTATTACCGGGAGGGCATTCCAGAGTACTGGAGCCCAAATAGAAAACGCTCTATAGCCCACAGACTTTTTTTGGGCTCTGGGAATCACTAATAAGCCGGAGTTCTTAGAACGCAGATTTATTGCCGGGACATATGGTACAATACAATCAGCAAGATAGGATGGAGCTAGACCGTGTAGTATTTTATACCTAAGTAGTAAAACCTTAAAGTCACATCTTAAATGCACAGGAAGCCAGAGCAGGTGAGCCAGTATAGGTATATATGTAGGTATATATGTATATAGGTATATAAAGGTATATACAGTTCAGGCGTAATATGATCAAACTTTCTTGTTCTTGTCAAAAGTCTAGCAGCCACATTTTGTACCAACTGTAATCTTTTAATGCTAGACATAGGGAGGCTCGAAAAAAAATACGTTACAGTAATCGAGACGACACGTAACGAACGCATGAATAATGATCTCAGCCTCGCTGGTGGACAAAATGGAACACATTTTAGCGATATTAAGGAGATGAAAGAAGGCTGTTTTAGTAACACTCTTAATGTGTGAGAGAGTTGGGTCGAAGATAATACCGAGATTCTTCACCGAGTCGCCTTGTGTGATTGCTTGGTTGTCAAATGTTAAGGTGGTATTATTAAATATGTGTTGGTGTCTAGCAGGACCAATAATCAGCATTTCCATTTTCTTAGCGTTGAGTTGCAAAAAGTTAGCGGACATCCATTGTTTAGTTTCATTAAGACACGCCTCCAGCTGACTACTGTAGATGTGGTCAGGATAGGCACCAAATTCATTATTTATAAACAGGGATGGATATCATTTTATGGATACTGATACCAAGATAGATTTACCTGTATTCATTGGCACTTTTATCGGTATTTTATGTAATTGGTGTAAATTAATTTGTAAAATAATGCATTTTTTATGAGTATTTTTATTAGCACAGGAAGTACATCATGTAAATGTCAGGAGGTAAAAGGCAGCTTTACTCCAAGATGCAGCACACGGGAAGCAAACGATGAGTAAAATATTATTGTTTGATATAAACACAAGAAAACACACTCACGGGGGAGTGAGAGTACACTTAACTATAGGAGTGGAAAAAAAGGACAAAAGAAGGCGACTGCATTAATCAATGCACAAGTCACGGAACTTCTTTTGAATCAGAAAACGACACGTGTTTGTGAAGTATAGGTAAAGCAATAAGCATTAGGTATAGCATGCCAATCAAGGACAGACAGGGGAAGTTAAACCAAAAAATAAGTGTACTGGACAGGAACTCAAACACCACACAAACTGGGGAAAAAAAACACAAATGTTAAAAACAGTCACAAGAGTGTGACACATCTCACAGCAGGGAGGATTTTTTTTTTTTTTTTATAAACACCTGCTTATAAGTCTTAAAGGCCTACTGAAATGACATGTTCTTATTTAAACGGGGATAGCAGGTCCATTCTATGTGTCATACTTGATCATTTTGCTATATTGCCATATTTTTGCTGAAAGGATTTAGTAGAAAACATCGACGATAAAGTTCGCAACTTTTGGTCGCTGATAAAAAAGCCTTGCCTGTACCGGAAGTAGCGTGACGTCACAGGTTGTGGAGCACCTCACATCTGCACATTGTTTACACCAGCAGCGAGAGCGATTCGGACAAAGAAAGCAACGATTACCCCATTAATTTGAGCGAGGATGAAAGATTTGTGGATGAGCGAAGTGAGAGTGAAAGATTAGAGGGCAGTGGAAGCGATTCAGATAGGGAAGATGCTGTGAGAGGCGGGTGGGACCTGATATTCAGCTGGGAATGACTTAAACAGTAAATAAACACAAGACATATATATACTCTATTAGCCACAACACAACCAGGCTTATATTTAATATGCCACAAACTAATCCGCATAACAAACACCTCCCCCCTCCCGTCCATACAACCCACCAATACAACTCAAACACCCGCACAACACACTCAATCCCACAGCCCAAAGTACCGGTCACCTCCGTAAAGTTCATACAGCACATATATTTCCCCAAAGTTACGTACGTGACATGCACATAGCAGCACGCACGTACAGGCAAGCGATCAAATGTTTGGAAGCCAAAGCTGCGTACTCACGGTAGCGCGTCTGCTATCCAACTCAAAGTCCTCCTGGTAAGAGTCCAGCCGGCCGCTAATACACCGCTTCCCACCGCTTCCCACCGCTTCCCACCTACAGCTTTCTTCTTTGCTGTCTTCATTGTTCATTAAACAAATTGCAAAAGATTCACCAACACAGATGTCCAGAATACTGTGGAATTTTGCGATGAAAACAGACGACTTAATAGCTGGCCACAATGGTGTCCCAATATGTCCGCACAATCCGTGACGTTACGCGCAAACGTCATCAGACCGAGACGTTTTCAGCAGGATATTCCGCGGGAAATTTAAAATTGCACTTTACTAATCTAACCCGGCCGTATTGGCATGTGTTGCAATGTTAAGATTTCATCATTGATATATAAACTATCAGACTGCGTGGTCGGTAGTAGTGGGTTTCAGTAGGCCTTTAAACAGGTCAACTATGTTTGCAGTGCAAGGTGCATCGCAGTTGTTATGTCATCATCTTATAAAGACCACACAGATCCATCACTGTGTTTCTATCAATTACAAGTATTCTTAATTGTATAGAGTTAATTAATACAAATATTTATGTATAGCATTCATGTGTAGAGCACAAACCTTTTACATTATATATTTATATATATGTCATATAAAATATGATATAAATCAATACAATCAATCAGTATGTTGGGTGGGTATGCATTTTAAAACAGTAAGAACTTTTGATTGTGTTCATGTTGCACACAGACTTGTCTGAGTGACGGACCGCAGGCCATATTGAGTGTTGACAGCTAGCGATTTATGTGTCTGTGTCGTGTGTACTATATGAATAAAAAGACACCATGAGTAAGGGTAGTGTTGGATCGTCCAGTCTGTAGAGTCAAGAGACAGAACAAACTGAATCACATTTAAGCAAGGTGTGTTTTGATGCCTCGCAAACATCAGTCAGCGACGAGAGACCTGTCAGTGGATGCGATCTTGCTTCAGAGGACTTTCATGGATTTTTATACTGCTTCAATTATTATATTTTTTGAGTGGATTAATATTGGCCTGTAGATTATTGTATCGCTAGGAGGATGGTTGATGAAGCCCGGTAGCGGCGATCGTGAGTATAGTATGTTCACTTAAAACTGACACTAACTCCTATTTGCGAGCGTGACTTTGATGGACTTCTGAGGAGGAAATATGCCAGTGTTACAAACTTTAGTGTGGTGTTGCCTCCTTATTTGTGATCATTTCAAGCTAATGTGTCATAGTTACAAAAGTAAGCTGGATAAACCTGGATCGACCAAATTGGAAAACGTTTCCAAAAAATACTGGTACTCTGTATACATCCCTATTTATATAGGTACTGGCGTACTTCCATCGGAACTAACTTTATTGCAGACTGAAGCACGTGCCCCGTAAAAATGCTCTCAGGTACTCAGCCTGACTGTGTCTAAGTAATGTTGCAATTTTCCATGCCAACAAAGCCAGTATGCCTAATAGAAAGCGCTTGCAAGTACGGTAAGGATCTACTTTTTTAAAATAAGTTAGCTTGATGTTAATTAGATATGCCATACACATGCTACCGATTAGCATTAGCAATTGTACATGGTAATTTTTAATACCTCCAAATGTGATAATCAAAACTACAACTAAGATTAACTTAACAATAAAACAGCTAGTGTGTAATAAATCTGATACTTATAGTATAAACACTTTGTCGGGTGCTACAAAAGACTATCCTCAATGGCAAAGACTTACTTCCTGAGTAAGCAACAAGCCACGTAGTATACACACTACATCCTCAAAGAAAACACTTCAAAGTGCCTGACACCATCGAATGTAAGCATTTGTCCATTCAAGCCAGTAACTGAAGAACTGAAGTTGGGCCGAGACCCCGATGAGAATGACAAGCATGCAGATGAGCTTCTACAAGATGGTTTCTGACAGGCTGTACAGAAATGCTTTGGTTATGCAAAGCAACCTTTGCAGCAGCTGTCAGGGTGGCTGGTTTCAGACGATCTTGGAGGTGAAGGTGCTCAATGCGGAGGTCTTGGGCTGGTGTGATTTTACATGGTCTGTGGTTGTGGATGTACTGCCAAGTCTTTTGGGATGGCCCACGGTGGAAAAATGAATATTAATTGTATGTTTTTTTGTTGTTTTTTTACATTTGTTTATTGAAATTATTTGACACAAAGTACAAATCAAATGTTATGATTTTACCCCCAACCAAAAATAAATAAATAAATAAAGATCCTTCAAATAAGTACAGGCAAATATTCATATGAAGCCACAGACTTCTGAATACATAAAGCCACTTCCGAATGGCCCCAACAAGGTGCAGCAATACACTAAAGCAAACAAAGGCTCATCAATCATCCACAATTCAACCACATCTCAATCAAGCCCAAACTGAAGATCAGTCTCCTTTACAAGGTTTAAGAAAGCTCACCATACTTCTTGAAATTTTACTGAACAACCATTCAAAGTAAGCCTAATTTTCTTCAATTTAAGGAAATAAAGAATATCTCTGATCCAGCGGGAGTGGGAGGGAAGCTCTGCAGCCTTCCAGTTAAGCACAATAAGTCTTCCATCTGACAAAGTAGTGACTGCCACCAGATTCTTGTTGGATTTGCTGAGAGAAGATGACATAGGGGCTACCCCGAATAGTCCACTTAGACTCTAAGTGGACTATTCGGGGTAGCCCCTATGTCATCTTCTCTCAGCAAATCCAACAAGAATCTGGTGGCAGTCACTACTTTGCGGTCTCAAACTCAATTTACCTGGGGTCTGCTGGAGGCAGAGTCTGGGTGAGGCTGGCCCGCATCAGGTAATTCACAAGAAAAGGTTAGTTCACAAAATAGGATGAAAAAATAAACAAACTAAGAATTAATAAGAAAATAAGTAAATATATTGTAGCGTCACGGAGGAGTTGGTGTTGCAAAGGATTCTGGGTATCTGTTCTGTTGTGTTTATGTTGTGTTGCGGTGCGGATGTTCTTCCGAAATGTGTTTGTCTACTTGTTGGTGTGGGTTCACAGTGTGGTGCATGTTTGTGACTGTGTTAATGTTGTTTTATACGGACACCCTGAGTGTGACATGTGTGGCTGTTGACTAAGTATGCTGTGCTTTCACTTCTGTGTGTGTGTTTAAAATTGACTTGATCATTAAAAGTTAAACCGACCGTTCATTGGGTCAGCATTTTTTGACATCTTCAAGCAAAGACATTTGTCAAACCTGTTCAACGCTACATTGGTGTCAGAAGTGGGATGGCTTTCTCAAAGAAGCTTGAGGATCTCATCAAGTGCTGGGAGAATGCACTTCTGGATGAAGACCGACTACCTCGTCACCAGGAAGAGGAAAGGAACAAGCGCCGCCCTGGTGGATTGGAGGCTCAACTACCTTACCACCAAGTAAATGAGAGGAACCTGCGCCGCCCCAGTGGACGGGAGGCCCATCCACTTGGAGGAAGAATGGAAGCTTAATATAATGGGACAAGATTGGAAGCTCAACCAGATGGAAGAAGTGCGCCTCGTGTTGGAAGGAGTGCCTGGCGAAGAAGTGCCTCTCCTGCGGTGATGGTGGACACAAATTCCCTGCGAGATGACTACAGGCCAAGCATCGCCACTCCAAAGCTTCCTCACTATAGTGGAGAAGGCTCTATTGAATCATTCCTCCTCCAGGTCCAGCTAGCAGCACGTTTGAATGGCTGGTCTGATGTGGCAACCGCGGGGCATGTGGCGCTGTCCCTGGAAGGCCCAGCCTTACAGTGTTTGGTCGATTTACAAGAGGAGGAATTGGCTGATTGGGGGGCCATGCGCGAGGCTCTTCAACGACGTTACGGGCGACCAATCCATGCAGACGAAACACGAGAGCAGCTGTACAAGCGGCGACGCCTTTTGGGAGAAAGTCTCAGAGCTTATGCTGCGGACCTTCGCCGTCTGGTGCGAAGGGGCCACCCAGCGTTTCCAGAAGTATTGCAGGAAGAGCTCACCGTGCAAGCCTTTGTCCGTGGTCTACAGCCTGAACGACTTCGGGAACATCTCAGACTGTTTGCTAAACACTCTCTTTCTGCCGCATTGACTGAAGCCAAACGTGTGGAGCACGTCCTGTGTCCAGATGGCCGCCGTGATGTTCCGCGAGTCCGCCAGGCTGGATGGGACGAGACCGAACGAGAGGGAACCGACCAAGTGACTGCAACGCCCCGGCCACGCTTCTCCCGGAGAAGGCAGACCGAAGTGAACTGTTACCGCTGCGGTGTCCCTGGCCACATTGCAAGACACTGTCCAGCCCCTGCCCCCATTTACGTTGCCGCTGAGGTGTCGTCAAACTAGAGAGAGGTGTCAGTGTCGGGGAACTGACACCCGGGATGGTTTCCACTGTACCCGAATGTGACGCACAGCGCTTGGGCCGCCTGGGCAGGGCCCGGGGGCTATACCTGGAATGTGAGCTTGATGGAACAGTCTGCAGAGCCCTGGTTGACACGGGGTCCACTATCTCCATCATCCGGCCGGGTGTCCTTCCCCACTTGCAGCGCAGCTTGCCATCAGGCTGGACAATCACCAACGCCCGAATTACAACCGTCACCGGTAGCAAGGCTGCCATGCTGGGCCAAAGGACAGTGTGCATTAAGGTGGCGGACCAAGAGAGACGACACCCATTCTGGCTGGCCGACATTCAAGACCCCTGCATTGTTGGGCTTGACCTGTTGGAGATGTGGGGAGCTGTGGTCGATGTGCCTAGGGCCACGCTTCATCTTGGTGAGAAAACAGTTGCCCTCCAGGGTACTGATGAGCCAGGCGCCTGCAGAGGGACAGCCCCCACAGAGCCATCCCCGGCTACGGCCTTCATGGTGGACCAGGAGAAGTCTCAACCTAACCCTTCTACTAATAGACCGCCTACTATAGAGACCCAGCAGGCTATTGCAGAACTGTTAGAGCGAAGCAGTCAAGGCCTGGATACCACCCAGCAGGAGCGACTGAAAAGCTTACTGAATGCCTTCCAAGACATTTTTGCAGCGAAAGATGAAGACTGCATGCACACTAGTCTCGTACTCCACGACATTGACACAGGAGACGCACGACCAATCCGGCTACACCCACGCCGTCTGCCCCTTGCCAAACGAGTGGCTGCCCAGGAAAAAATCGAGGAGATGCGCCAGGCGGGCGTCATCGAGCCCTCCAGCAGTCCATGGGCAGCACCCGCAGTTCTGGTCAAGAAGAAGGACGGCTCGTGGCGGTTCTGCGTCGACTACAGACGGCTCAACGATGTAACCCGCAAGGACTCCTACCCGTTGCCGCGCATAGATGATGCGCTGGACTACATCCTGGCTCCTCCTGGTTCAGCTCCCTGGATCTCCGAAGTGGCTATTGGCAGGTGGAGTTGGCCACCGAAGCTCGACCAAAGACAACGTTCACAATAGGTCAAGGACTCTGGCAGTTCAAGGTGATGCCGTTCGGGCTTTGCAACGCACCTGCCACGTTTGAACGGTTGATGGAGAGAGTGCTGGCATCCATCCCCCGTGATCGCTGTGTGGTGTACCTGGATGACCTCCTGGTGCATGCTGCAGGATTTAAGGGGGCTCTACAGAACCTCCAGCATGTGTTCCAAGCCATTCGTCAGGCTGGGCTGCGATTGAACCCCAAAAAGTGCCATTTGCTTCGGCGTGAAGTTTCCTTCCTGGGGCATGTCGTCAGTGGGCAAGGTGTTGCCACTGATCCAGCCAAAGTTGCCACTGTCCGTGACTGGCCGGCGCCAAGAGATGTTAAAGACTTGCGGAGTTTCCTGGGACTGGCATCCTATTACCGGAGATTTATCAAGGACTTTGCAACGATTGCTGGCCCCTTGCACCAGCTCACACACAAGGGACAGTTATTTGAATGGACTGACAGCTGCAATGAGGCATTTGCACAGCTGCGAGAGGCCTTGGTCCGAGCCCCAGTGTTGGCCTACCCAGACCCCAGCCGACCTTTCTTGGTCGATACAGATGCCAGTGATGTCGGTGTGGGGGTTGTGCTGTCACAGGAAGGGAATCACGGCGAGCAGGTCGTGGCCTTTTACAGTCGGGGGCTGAGCAAGCCAGAGCGGAACTACTGTGTCACCCGTCGGGAATTGTTGGCCATTGTCCTGGGCCTTCGTCATTTCCGTCCCTACCTTTATGGTAAACGGTTTGTGTTGCGGACAGATCCCGCCTCCCTCACCTGGTTACTGAACTTCAAGGAACCCGAGGGGCAGCTGGCCAGGTGGGTCGAGATCTTGCAGGAATATGACTTCACGATTTCTCATCGACCAGGCCGCCTGCACGGCAACGCTGATGCACTGTCCAGACGGCCCTATGAGGAGGCGTGTCGTTTCTGCCAGCGGGCGGAAGAGCGGTGCATGCCAGACCCATCAGTAGCTGCAGTCAGGCAACATGACATCACAGTCGACCTGGACAGCTTCACCCCCCAACAATTGATCGACCATCAAAGACAAGACCCAGTGCTTGAGAGAGCTCGCAGCTGGGTGGGGGCACAGCAGCGGCCGGAATGGACCACAGTGGTGCACTTGGATACTGAGACCAAAGCACTGTACTCCCAGTGGGACAGCCTCCTGTTGTCTCGCGACCTGCTGTATCGTCGCTGGGAAGCTCCGACAGGACAACATGCTGCCCTCCAACTCGTGGTGCCCCGTGTGCTGCGGCCTCAGGTCCTAGAAGTGATGCATGGCTTCCCAGGGACTGGCCATTTTGGAGTGACCAAGACCTTGCTCCGACTGAGGTAGCGTTTTTACTGGCCGGGCTGTCGCCGTGACGTGGAGATGCACATCTACCACTGTGATGCATGCACAGCAAAGAAAGGCCCCACACGCCGCTCCCATGCTCCCCTATAGCAGTTCCAGGTGGGGGCCCCCATGGAACGAGTGGGTGTGGACATTCTAGGCCCATTTCCGGTCACTGATAGCGGAAACCGTTACATCTTGGTGGCCATGGATTACTTCACGAAGTGGCCAGAAGCGTATGCGGTACCCGACCAGAGCGCTGCAACAACGGCAGAGAGATTGGTTTCGGAGATGTTCTGCCGATTTGGAGCTCCAGAGGAATTGCACAGCGACCAGGGACGGAACTTCGAGTCCCAGGTATTCCAAGAGGTGTGCCGTCGCCTGGGTGTGAAAAAGACTCGCACCACGCCGCTGCATCCTCAGAGCGACGGGTTGGTGGAGCGTTTTAATAGAACCTTGGCCCCACAACTTGCCATTCTCACAGACAAGCGGCAGAGAGACTGGGATTTACACCTTCCACTCATTCTTTGGGCCTACAGGACAGCGGTGCAGGAGTCAACGCGCTGCACCCCTGCATCATTGATGTTTGGTCACGAAGTGAGCACGCCTGTTGATTTGGTTTTTGGCCCAGCCCCAGAACCAGAAGTGAGAGGAGCACCAGGCCTGGACTACTACTACAACCTTGTGGAGCGGCTGCGGGAGGCCCACGATTTTGCCCGCACCAGCCTGACGGAGGCTGGGGCCCAACAGAAGCGGGCATATGACCTCCGCAGTCGAGGCCAGGACTTTGAACCAGGCGCGCATGTCTGGGTCTACAACCCGGTGAGAAAGAAAGGACTCTCCCCAAAGCTCACTAGCCACTGGGTGGGACCCTGCAAGGTCCTCCAGAAGTTGTCCGACGTGGTCTATCGGATACGACTGGCACCTCGGAACCGGCTGGTGGTGCTGCACCGAGACCGCTTGGCCCCATACCAGCCATTGGACCAGAGCCGGGGGCACTTGGAGTCAAGCACCCTGCCAGAGAGGGAGATACCCCCAGGGAGCAACGAAGATGCTGAGGTAACCCCCCCTTCCGACCTACCTGCAGACAGTGGTAGCAGCCAGCCGCCATCAGAGGGGCGTCGACGACGCCGGTTGCCTCAGCACTTGCGGGACTTTGTGATGAACACATGGGCTGTTGGGGACAACGAACCCAGCTAGGTGGGGGCTGTGTAGCATCCCGGAAGAGTTAGTGTTGCAAAGGATTCTGGGTATCTGTTCTGTTGTGTTTATGTTGTGTTGCGGTGCGGATGTTCTTCCGAAATGTGTTTGTCTACTTGTTGGTGTGGGTTCACAGTGTGGTGCATGTTTGTGACTGTGTTAATGTTGTTTTATACGGCCACCCTGAGTGTGACATGTGTGGCTGTTGACTTAGTATGCTGTGCTTTCACTTCTGTGTGTGTGTTTAAAATTGACTTGATCATTAAAAGTTAAACCGACCGTTCATTGGGTCAGCATTTCTTGACATCTTCAAGCAAAGACATTTGTCAAACCTGTTCAATGCTACAATATGTTTGGGAATGTGGAATATATTTGAATTAAACTTGGTGTGTTTAAACAGTCTTAAACAGTCGTGTTTAGCCAACGCATGGAGAACGTCTCGATCCACGGAGAATGTAATTTCCGCTTCTTTTGCATGTTCAGCAGAATGGCGGTCGAACAAATGAAATTAAATAATATGTAGTGTTCATCATGTTAAACAATGCCAAAATCACGATGCAATTTGAAAATAATGACCCGCAAATAACGGTGTGACCCTACAATTGGTCTGAGTTACCGGGAACTGTTTAGGTTACATTGAGTTCCTTACTTTTCTTTTATCCGGCCACATTTACATCACTTTGATTCATTTAGTGGGAGAGAGACATTTATATGTGTCACACCCGCTGTGACACAGGTTGGGTCAGTTTCATTGTTTTGAGATTTTTTCCGTTTTCCCTAATGTAGTGACCGCCAGGCACCCACAGCTGATTCTAATTAACCCTTCCTATGTATCCCTTCAGTTGTGTTAGGAGGGCGCTGGGTATTGTTTGATGCCGCATGCCACAGGCTACGCTTCACGTCCCCTTGGTAAAGACCAATCCCGCCCTGCCCGTCCCGGCAGCCCGCCTGGTTGTCTGCTCATCGTGTTTTGTGATTCTGTGCCTGAGCCTTTTCTCGCGGTGCCTTTTTGTTCTATTGGCACCTTAGTTGTAGTTGTTTTAATCATTGACAGTGTGGATAATAAAATACTTGTCCCACTCACCGCTGTTGTCCTCTGCGCTTTTTGGGATCCATCACAGTTAGCTGCGATATATACGTTTAATGTCCCGCTGGGCAGCAACTTGAAAAACGTTTTCTTTGGAAGTGTTGTGAATGCAACGCGATGGGACAATTGTCTGCATGTGCCCAACAGTAGTGGGCCAGCCAGCCAGGTATGAGAGAAAACTCTCCATGGCAACGCTGCTGTAACTTTTACTCATTGAGAAATGTTTCTCTGCATGCAACAAGCCGGGTCGATGTCCCGCCCCCGAGAGCCGTGTACCCCACCGTGATCGGTAGGTTCGTTCAGCTCCGCACACAACAATGTAAAGTGTCATTCATGTACAACTCGCGGGCCGCACTAACATAACATTTTCATATTAGTTGGGGGCTACAATTGACCCGCGAACGCAAGTTTGAGACCCCTGACTTAGAGGATTTGGTTCAATCCTTTCGCCCATTACCAAAGACAAAGTATTAAACAAATCTGTCCAATACCTGCACATGGATGGGCAGCATCAAAACATATGTATTAAGTTAGCTGGAGACTGTCGGCACCGATTTCCCGATTCAGATATTCCGTCATATATCTTAGCTAGTCGAACCTTGGTATAATAAGTACGATATAACAAATAGGATTCTTAATAGGACTAGTTGTTAAAGATCCCTAAATATTCAGCACAACAATTGAATGGGGTTGGAAATGTCCTCTTGGGTGGGGTGGAATTTGGCAATAATCACGTGGTACCACCAGTACGACATATCTTCAGTTGTGTTACCCGACGTCATTGGGTGTTTCAGCCATTTATCACAAGACACCCTCTGCCGAGGTTGGCCCACCACAGGCTGATCAGACCTTGGTGTGTTTCGCATGGTGGCAACACGTGGTTATTTGGCAGTCCATGCTGCATCCCTGCGTTTCAGCCATAGCCAGTGACTGCTCCGTTATGCCGCGGTGGAAAGTTCTTTGATTGCCCTCCATTGGGCCTGTCCTCTGATCCCTACTTATTTTAGGAACATTGTGGTGGAACTGGCTCCAAAGCCTCTACAGCCCACCTCCACTGGCCACACTTTCACGTTCCAGCCCCGTGCCTCTGCTTCAGTTGCTAAGTTGGCATATCACAGCCTCTTCTGTGATATGTCCCATGGGACATGAGAACTCTACTTACAATCTCTCTCCAGCTATCCTTTCATAGGGTCACTGATAAATCCTCCTTCCAAAGTGACTTAATTGAATGTAGAGACTCAGGGCGTACAATAAAAAAAATATTTATAACAATGTGTAATTGATCTTTTTATAGTTGGAAGCGAATTTGTAGTTCTTTAGTTCCAAAATGGCGGCGGCCAGCTATCATGTCAGCATGCCTCCTCGTTCGAATCTTGGGTAACTCCCATTTTAATGTTTTTGTCCACAAAGTCCGCCACCCTTGTTGGATCATCGAATCTGTGGGTCTATATTGTATAGAGTTAAACGCAACGTCGCCGGGAAGAGAAGACCAAACCTCACATTGGGACATGGCTGCAGCCTTCTCTTCGCCGCAGCAAAGTCCGGTGTAAAGTCTGGAGAAACCGTTTGCCCTTATAGGGTAGCGGAGAAGCCACACCTGCCCGTCAAAGAATCTGGTTCCGGACATGAAATAAATTCATACATACGAGCGGCCAAGGAGGTTCGCCATCTTTAGACCTTGCAGAAAGGGTCCGGTGAACACGGTCCAACATGGGCTTGCCGTCAAGCTTCAGTACTTCCTGCAAGAATTGATCGGTGAATTCAGTCAGACGGGGGCCGTCACAGCCCTCAGAGAGGCCCACCACTTGGATGTTATTCCACCTCAAGCTGCCCTCCAGATCATCACCTTTTTTTAGAGAGAAGATCCACGTTGGCAGTTAGCTTATTAACGCTAGCTTGTTAGCATTGGCATCGGGGCGGCATGGGTCGGTTGGTAGAGTGGCCACACTAGCAACTTGAGGGTTCCAGTTTCGATGGTTGTGTCTTTGGACAAGACACTTAATCCGCCTGCTACTTGTGCCACCCATTTAAATGTAGCTTAAAAATGTAGATACTGGGTTTCACTATGTAAAGCACTTTATTCTCTAGAGAAAAGCGCTATATAAATATAAGTCATTTCACAATTCACTTAATTAGCAGCGAGCTCCAGGCTAGCTATGGCCTGCTATGGGACGAGATGATGCTTTCGAATGACTCAAAACAGCCGCTACTCCCCCGACAATGGATTTAAGATTGTGGAGAGTGTCTGCTCCCATTTCGTCCCTCTTCAGTCGTATGCTTCTCAATAGAGTCGAGTCAACGAACGACTCATCCATGATATCTGGATCCAGAGACGCACGAGGCTTGGAGTGGCCTGGTTTGTCAGACTTCCCTCTGCCAGACAATGTGGAATTTACAGACGCAAACCACAAAGGAGAAGCCGCATAGGACAGGTTAGTAAAAAGTATGGTATAGTTGCCAGCTGGAGTTAGCAAAAGTGCCAATACAACATAAAAAAGGTCACATTTCCACAAAGCCACAGCCTTTTGTTGTGGCTAAACACAGGCACACCTGTGCAATAATTATGCTGTCTAATCAGCACCTTGATATGCCACACCTGTTATCTGGGGCCCTATTTTTTTACGCATCCTTGGAAGCCCAGACTGAATCAAGGCATTGTTTGCCCAAAACATAATCTACTTTTGAATGTGGAAGGTTGTGTAATGTGACCGAGATGCTATCATTGAGAGGAAAAGGGGAAATCATTTTTACGAGGACTGCGCACTTGACAAACACTCACCTCCATGGAGTCTGTGTAACGGTACGGTGAGGAAGGGGACGGCACTGAGATAGGGACATTGTTTAGCTTGCAGCGTGTTTATTTGCATAGCTGTGTGACGTGTGTAATTAAACCAAATACGTGGTGTGTGACTATGTGAAGCGATTATCTGTTGAGTGTTATCGGGAGGTGTTTGAGGTGCGTGTTAAGGCAGATGCGGAAGTCCAGAAAGGGCAGGGCAGGCTCTGAGGTCCGGGTCAAAGGCTGGAGCGAGGTGTCGTTGTCCGGGGGCCGGCGAAAGGTTGAGATCCGGGTAGGCAGCAGAGAGTCCAAAGGGGATCCGGGGAGACGAGACACAAGGGAAACCAGGGAATGACGCGAGGCTGCAGGATGACGACACAGGACAAGACACGATGAGCACAGAGGAGGGGAGACACAGAGAGCAAGGAAGCACATAGGCGAGGAGAGCTAGAGACGTGTAGGGCTTACTGTACGGATAAATGTAGCTACGTTCTGGCACTGGAACGCAGGACACACTGGCTTAAAAAGGCAGAGTTGCTTTCATCAGCGTCAGGTGTGTTGATTATAGATTAAGTGCAGCCGCGCGGCTGAATGTGCGGCGGCAGGAGCTTGAGCCGTAACAGTCTGGCCAGCTAGTTGCCAACAATCGAGCCGGCAGCCCTGCACCCTTCTCGGGCCATCTCTGTGCCTGCCCTTGGGAAACACAGGCACCTCGAACTACGAAACTAAATCCAAAATACAGACCCAAACAGTTGCCAAATGACTTCTACATGTCAGGTGATACGTTTCATTTGCAACTTTGATGACTACTTTCCCTCCAAAAGCTGTGTGAAAAACATTGCGCTCCTGCTGCCAATGCTCGGAGGTTGTGGACGCAGCCACCAATCTTCATTTGTAAGTTAATGATAACTTGACAGCTTCTAATACTATAGTTGGAGCACCAGTGTTGAAATAATAACTGACGCATCCTTGTGTGTGCTTTCTTTTAATTGAAGGAATGTAAACTACATTTTTTGGTGCATTGTTATGTTATTGTGCTTTTTCTTATTTAATTTCCTTTATTTACTCAGTATATTAAAAGCCTACTGAAACCCACTACTACCGACCACGCAGTCTGATAGTTTATATATCAATGATGAAATATTAACATTGCAACTCATGCCAATACGGCCGGGTTAACTTATAAAGTGCAATTTTAAATTTCCCGCGAAACTTCCGGTTGAAAACGTCTATGTATGATGACGTATGCGCGTGACGTCAATCGTTGAAACGGAAGTATTCGGACACATTGTATCCAATACGAAAAGCTTGGTTTTCATCGCAAAAATCCACAGTGTTCTGGACATCTGTGTTGGTGAATCTTTTGCAATTTGTTTAATCTTTGAAGACTGCAAAGAAGAAAGCTGTAGTTGGGATCGGTGTATTAGCGGCTGGCTGCAGCAACACAACCAGGAGGACTTTGACTTGGATAGCAGACGAGCTATCAGACGCTAGCCGCCGACCGCATTGATAATCGGGTGAAGTCCTTCGTCGCTCCGTCGATCGCTGGAACGCAGGTGAGCACGGGTGTTGATGAGCAAATGAGGGCTGGCTGGCGTAGGTGGATAGCTAATGTTTTTAGCATAGCTCTGTGAGGTCCCATTGCTAAGTTAGCTTCAATGGCGTTGTTAGCAACAGCATTGTTAAGCTTCGCCAGGCTGGAAAGCATTAACCGTGTAGTTACAGGTCCTTGGTTTAATAGTATTGTTGATTTTCTGTCTATCCTTCCAGTCAGGGGTTTATTTCTTTTGTTTCTATCTGCAGTTAAGCCCGATGCAATCACGTTAGCTCCGTATCTAAAGTGCTTCGCCGATGTTTTGTCGTGGAGATAAAGTCACTGTGAATGTCCATTTCGCGTTCTCGACTCTCATTTTCAAGAGGATATAGTATCCGAGGTGGTTTAAAATACAAATCCGTGATCCACAATAGAATTAGGAGAGAGTGTGGAATCCAATGAGCCAGCTTGTACCTAAGTTACGGTCAGAGCGAAAAAAGATGCGTCCTGCACTGCACTCTAGTCCTTCACTCTCACGTTCCTCATCCACAAATCTTTCATCCTGGCTCAAATTAATGAGGTAATCGTTGCTTTCTCTGTCCGAATCGCTCCCTGGTGTACAGTAATTTGTAAGTCATTCTAGTTAATGCAATATTAAAAAGCACAAATAGAGAACTCTGTAGGATCCCCTTTTTTTGTAATATAGTTGTTAAAGTCATACTGGTTTGATATCTTGTTTTGTGCAGTGCCTTATTTATATTGTATTTTTAATTTATTTTATGCAACTTGTTGACACGTTTTATTTTGTGTTTATGTATGTAAAAAATATTGTATTTCATATATTAATTTTTTGTATTAATTTATTTATCCATATTTTTTTTAATCTTGTTAACTATTCTGATTGTTAATTTGCTTTCTTTAAGTAAAAAAAAAGATCAAAGACAAAGCTATGCGGTTTCTTGTGAGTATATACACTTCACTGTCGATGTGGGGGGGCGCCACCTAAAATCTTGCCTAGAGCGCCAGATTGGTTTTCAGTAGGCCTTTAATAACATTTTGAACTAATCCTGAGTTTATTTAGTTTTTAGTACAGATGCTATAAAACTGGCAGGTTCAGAAACAAATGTAAAAAAATTTGATATTAATCGAGATCGGATGACTGTGAAGCGTTTTTTGCCATAATGCCCAGTCCTAGTGCCAACTATATATAATCTGTACTGTTTGGTGAAAATGAGAATGGAGATTGTTTAGAATGGTGGTCATGATATTGCAGGAGTGGGATTGACTCATCCATCAACCATCTATCAGAGCAGAAAGGTAAAGCAGGGCCACCAGTCAATCCAAAGCACTAGCTGCAGGCTACGACAATGCACGGAGGAAAACACACAAAAGTAGGCCGAGATCGGTACAAGGCGCCAGGGAGGGCTGCTGCGAATTGCAAATGATGCGACGTGAATGCTGATGTGCAGACACAACGAGGAAAGACAGGAAGATACACAATTTCTTTGTTTTCAACGGTTCCTGGTTTGTATAATAGAAAACAGACACTATTGCAACCCACTTTAAATGCTTGTTCGTACGCCCTTGGTCTGTTGTCAACAAATGCAACCTATGTGCATCCCAAATCAGTAGGCAGAGCTTATGAGCAAAATAATAAAACTACTTTTACGCTATGTTATCGCTGCATTGATATAGCAAGCTTCTAATTGGCACAATTCTTTCACTTGCATTCTTTTTTAAAGTAGATCCTAAAAAATAGCAAAATATTATTTTCATATGGAGGATTTCTGACTCATGTTTTTGCAGTCGGTCCTATTAACAGCAGTGCTCCTGCCATCTAGAACTGTGAAGTGCTTTTTGCAGTAGGTCCCACAAAATACATCTTAAAGGGGCCCTATTAAATAAAACCACCTTTTTTTTACCATTTGGTACCCGCTGTTGTGTATGTGGGATCTGCAATTTGAAATCAAACCGTAAAGGCATTGAAATAATGAAATTATGAAATAGTTTTTCCGACCTTCATACTTTCTCTAAATGAGCCATTTGGAATTTGCTACAAGTGTGACATCAGCGGATTATCCATATATGGTAAAAAATGTACCCAGAGTGCCTTGCGCGCACCCGCCATTTTATTATTTTCTATTCTATTCTTTTCTCTATCCCAGGGGTCGGCAAACCAAAATGTTGAAAGAGGACC
The DNA here is from genome assembly GCF_033978785.1 of Entelurus aequoreus. Lineage (NCBI taxonomy): Eukaryota > Metazoa > Chordata > Actinopteri > Syngnathiformes > Syngnathidae > Entelurus > Entelurus aequoreus. The sequence continues at coordinate 38,142,825 of NC_084742.1, read as the reverse complement.
AAAAATACAAACAAAAATCCTTCTGGAGCTGCAAAAAATTAAAAGCCGTATATAAGTCTTATATTGAAAGTAACACATGATGTAAGTGTTTATATTAGCTATTAACTATCAAAATGACTATGTTTCGCAGGCTGATGCAAATCTTTGTTGATAGAAATGTTGAAATGTAATAATTATTCTACCAATTTTTGTAACATTGGAAAACATTAGTAAAATGGAGGCTTCTCAGAGGGTGAGATAACTCCTGGAAATGACTGGCTTAGAATGGCCAAAATTATAGATGTGTGTGTCCAAGTTAAAGGAAACGGCAGGCTGTCTTCTAGTGGATTTATTACAATCTTTGGCAAGCTTGGTAACGTTTGCTGTGGTCTGGAACAACATGTCACACAAACAACTATCAGACATGCAGCCAATGTTACATACAGATAATGTGTCATGATACATGCAAATATAAATTAAATACACCGAGGACATAAGTAAAGGGAATTAAATGAGCTCAAATATACCTACAAACGAGGCATAATGATGAAATATGTGCATACAGCTAGCCTAAATAGCCTGTTAGCATTGTTTAGCTTGCAGTCATGCAATAACATCAACAAAACTCACCTTTGTGCAGTCACACACAGCATAAAACGTTTGTTGGACAAAATGAGACAAAGGAGTGGCATAAAATATGTCTTACCGTGGCAGCGTCGGAGAAAGTTGTACACGTAAACAAACTACCGTGCGTTCAAGGACCGCCGAAATTAGTAGGACAAAACGGCGCTCGCCAAATCCTCTCATCATTGAAGCATGTTTAATATAAACAGTGTGATTTCTAACAATTAGGATTGTTTGTGTCATGTTTGCTCTCTTACGGAAACAATATTAAAACAAAAAATTAATTTGTTCTACCATCTTTTTAATTTTACGACATTTTTGAAAAAGCTCCAGGGAGCCACTAGGGTGGCGCTAAAGAGCCGCATGCGGCTCGAGATCCGCGAGTTGCCGACAATTCTTGTTGTGGGGTGGATTAGGTCTTCGATGCCATTTCTAAAACAAAGTAACTTATAGTTTGAACCTATATCTATCAGTAGATTTCATATGGAAGCACTAAAAACTACAACAAAGTGGGCGTGGAGAAGACGTCGTCAAAGTGGAGGCACGTAAATATTTCCTGTCCATAAAACGGCGCGTTCTGAATAGACGGTGAGAAAGGGGCATAAAATATCATCTATGCAATGTTTTAAACAAATGACCATCACTACTGTCACACCGTGGTGAGGGAAGTCCTGTTTTGGGGTTGTCTGGCACATTTCCTGTTTTATTTTGAAAGTTCTAATCCTCCTCTCGTTTCAGGCCACTTGCCCTTCCTCCTGTGTCACTGGTCTGATGTCTCTCCTGATTGCCTGATTGTGTCCACCTGTGTCACCCTCCCTCATGTGTATATAGTCCTCGTCTTCCCCTGTCTTGTTGCCAGAGTATATCGTCTCGCTACGTACCTCCAGCCTTGTCCACAGCCTTGTTCACAGCCATCAACCAAGTTTGTTAAGTATTGTCTCGCTTTGTTTATGGATTCCTTTGTTCCCTCTGAGAGAGTGATTTTCTTTTGCTAAAGTTTTTGGTCAAGTCTTTTGTATCAATTTTCATAGTGCCTTGTCTTCCTTTTTTTTTCCTCCTTCTGGAGCGCTTTTAGTTTTCAGGCCTCGCAAATACTTTATACATACTTTCTGTTTATAGCGTCTCAACCTTTTAGCATGAGATAATTTCCTTTTTGTAGATCATTATAGATTGTTGGTTTTTTTTTGTGTATTCGACTCATATAACTTTTTGGCTATTGCCGGTTCCTCCTTATGGAGTGATTTTCTGTTTATTGCCTTATGTCCTATGCTAATACCCTATAGGTGCTTGAATATATCTTAGATAGATTTTGTAGCCACTTTCTTTAATCACTCTGTCCTAGAGATAGCAAGGAATTATTTAAATAAAGGTCTGAGTCAATTGTCACTCCTCTGCATCTGAGTCCTCATTTACGCCAAGTCTTAACAGTATACTCTGGCCAGTATGGACTCAGCAGAGGCAAAACAACTGACGGAAATCCTGCACACCCAGGAATCACGGCTCGCCCGACAGGAGGCGTTTCAGACGGCGATGGCAGCAAACATGGGTCACCTTTCCTCCCAGCTACAAGGACTACTTGAGCAGCTTGCTCGACCGATTCCGGCGACCCATCCCCCCACGCCACCCGCTGCCCCCACTGTGTCTTCACCTCCTTCCGGAGCCGGCTGCGAGCTGGCCCCTCCGGCGCCATATGCTGGCGCTCCTGGTTTGTGCAAAACTTTTTTGATAGACTGTGCTATTCATTTTGAACTGATGCCCCATGCATTCCCCACTGAACGTTCCAAGATTGCTTTCATGATTTCTCATCTTACGGATAGAGCTAAGGCGTGGGCTTCTGCCGAATGGGGGCGGAACTCTTCACTCTGCCACTCCTTCACAGACTTTCAAGCTGCGCTAACCAGGACTTTTGACCCGGTGACCTCTAACAGAGAAAAGGCACAAGAACTAAGCAGTTTAAAGCAGGGCACCGGGCCCGTGTGTGACTACGCCATTGGCTTCCGCACGCTGGCAGCAGAAAGCGGGTGGGACGACACGGCTCTTTACGACGTCTTTTTGAAAGGGCTCAGTGCGTACATACAGGACCTCCTCGTTCCTCTGGACCTACCCGACAATCTAGATGCCCTCATCGAGCTTGCCATCAGGACGGACAATCGACGGGCCCAGCTCAAACGACAGCGAGATGGAGGATCGGAAGCTGCAGAAAGAACCACCCATCCTTTAGCACCTAACCGGTCGACGACTCGGCGCTCACCCCTGGAGCTACATCCTCACTTACGCACCAACCAGGAGGGGGAGCCCATGCAGCTGGGGAGAGCCCGACTGACGCCAGAGGAGCGACGCAAGCGGCTGATGGAGGGGAGATGTTTTTACTGTGGAGAGGGCGGCCATCTTGTCGTTTCATGTCCAACCAAGAGATCCCAGGCGGTGAGTCACATTCCGGCTGTTCCTCAGAGGCCACGCACTCATACCAAGATCACGTTAACAAATCACACAGTCACATCGCTTGAGGCGTTAATAGACTCTGGGGCAGATGAGAGTCTGATGGACTGGGGTTTAGCTAGGAGACTAGGACTCAAGTCAGAACCACTAGTTAAACCCATTAAGGCCAGGTCTCTGAATGGTAAGGAGCTTTTCACCATCACACACATCTGTGAACCTGTCCAAATGAACATTGACGGCCATCAGGAACAAATTTGTCCATATTTGATTAATTCTCCTTCTCATCCGTTGATCTTGGGGTATCCATGGCTGTACCAGCATAACCCTCGTGTGGACTGGAAGACAGGGAAGATCAGTGAATGGGGAAGGGAATGTACCCAGAACTGTAATTTTTCTACTATCCAGAAAGAAAGTGTCAAAGAAATTAATCTTTTTTCTGCTAAACCTGTCACAGACTCAGAATTTCCGGACCTGAATTCTGTCCCCCCCTGTTATCACCATCTACGACAAGTCTTCAGCAAGACAAAGGCCCTGTCACTGCCACCCCACCGTTCCTACGACTGTGCCATTGATCTACTCCCCGGGGCCACAATTCCCAAAGGGCGTCTGTACTCCGTCTCGGGTCCAGAAAAAGCTGCTATGAACGATTACATCTCGGCATCACTGGAATCCGGCCTGATTCGCCCGTCATCATCGCCAGCAGGAGCAGGGTTCTTCTTTGTGAAGAAGAAAGACGGGTCGTTAAGGCCCTGCATCGATTACAGCCCCCTGAATGACATTACCATCAAGAACCGTTACCCTCTTCCCCTCATGTCTTCTGTCTTCGACCAACTCCAACAGGCTAAAATATTCACCAAGCTGGACCTACGCAACGCTTACCATCTGGTCCGAATAAGAGAGGGAGACGAGTGGAAGACCGGATTCAACACACCCAATGGTCACTATGAATACAGGGTCATGCCTTTTGGTCTCACCAATGCCCCGGCCGTGTTCCAAGCCATGATCAACGAAGTACTAAGAGACTTTCTGGACCATTTTGTCTATGTTTATCTTGATGATATATTGATTTATTCACCTGACAGTGACACTCACCAAGACCATGTAAATCAGGTTTTAAAGAGACTCCTAGACAATGATCTATATGTTAAAGCTGAAAAGAGTGTTTTTCATGCCGACACTGTTTCCTTCCTGGGCTTCATTGTAGCCCCTGGAAGAGTGCAGATGGATCCGGCTAAAGTTAGCGCTGTGGCCGATTGGCCGACACCTGACAGCCGCAAGAAAGTTCAGCAATTCTTGGGATTTGCTAACTTTTACAGGCGGTTTGTCAGAAACTTCAGCGCAATAGCTGCTCCTCTCCATGCTCTTACCTCCACCCAGGTGCGGTTCCACTGGTCTCCAGAGGCAGAGAGGGCATTCCAGATGCTCAAGCACCGCTTCACCTCAGCGCCCATCCTCACCATTCCGGACCCACAGCGCCAGTTCGTCGTGGAGGTGGACGCTTCTAATGAAGGAGTTGGAGCAGTGCTGTCTCAACGCTCTCAGCAGGACGGGAAGATGCATCCCTGTGCCTTTCTGTCGCGGCGGCTGTCCAAAGCTGAAAGAAACTATGATGTCGGCAATCGGGAGTTGCTGGCGGTGAAGCTCGCCTTGGAGGAATGGAGGCATTGGCTCGAGGGGGCCGAACACCCATTCATTGTCTGGACAGATCACAAGAACTTAGAATACATAAAGAAGGCTAAGAGACTCAATTCTCGCCAGGCCAGGTGGGCGCTTTTTTTTAATCGCTTTTCTTTCTCGCTCTCCTACAGGCCGGGGTCCCGCAACGTCAAGCCAGACGCCTTGTCACGATTATTCGACCCCGAGCCTGAGGCCAAGCAACCTGAGACCATCCTTCCACTGAACTGTGTGGTAGGAGCGGTAACTTGGCCAATAGAAACTGAGGTAAAGCAAGCTAACGGTGTGGCCCCGCCACCTAGGGGTTGTCCTGTTAATCGATTGTTTGTCCCCACTGAGCTGCGTCCCCGGGTGGTTCATTGGGCTCACACCTCGCTGCTTTCGTGTCATCCGGGAGTTAAAAGAACCATGTTTGTGATCTCCCGGCGGTTCTGGTAGCCAGCCATGGAGACAGAGGTCCGAGAGTATGTAGAGGCCTGTTCGGTCTGTGCCAGGAACAAGACGTCTTCCAGGTCTCACATGGGACTTCTTCAGCCGCTCCCCATCCCCTCCAGACCGTGGTCAGACATCTCGATGGACTTCGTTACAGGCCTCCCGGTCTCACAAGGTAACACCACCGTCCTCACTGTAGTCGACAGATTCTCCAAAATGGTCAGATTCGTCGCTATGCCTAAATTACCATCCGCCAAGGAGACGGCAGAGACTATGATGACTAATGTATTCCGAGTTCATGGATTTCCCAAAGACATTGTTACAGACCGGGGACCTCAGTTTGCATCACGGTTCTGGAGGGAGTTCTGCCGACTCATTGGAGCCAAGGCCAGCCTGACATCAGGATATCATCCGGAAGCCAACGGCCAGACCGAACGACTTAATCAGCAGCTGGAAACCGGCCTCCGGTGCTTGGTCTGCCAGAACCCCTCCACATGGAGCAAACACCTGGTCTGGGTAGAGTATGCGCACAATTCACTGCCTACATCAGCCACCGGCCTCTCTCCCTTTCATTGTGCCTTAGGGTACCAGCCCCCTCTCTTCCCAGAGAATGAGTCAGAAGTGTCTGTTCCCTCCGCCCATGCCATGGTCCGACGTTGTCGCCGCATTTGGGCAGCCGCCCGTCAAGTATTGTCTAGACAACAAGATCGGATGAAGAGAGCGGCAGACCGCAAGAGACGACCTGCGCCTGCATACGAACCCGGTCAGAGAGTCTGGCTTTCAGCCAAGAACTTACACCTCAAGGTCACATCTAGGAAACTGGCACCACGCTTTGTAGGTCCATTCCCAATTACCAAGCTCGTCGGACCTGCAGCGGTTCGGCTTCGTCTGCCTCGATCCCTCCGCGTCCATCCCACCTTCCACGTCAGTCAGGTCAAACCAGCCAAAGAAAGCACCATGGTCCCAGCCACCACGTCCCCTCCACCACCCGAAGTAATTGAAGGTGGACCAGTATACAAGGTTAAACGCTTGTTGGCAGTGCGCAACCGGGGTCGGGGCAGACAATTCCTGGTGGATTGGGAAGGATACGGACCTGAAGAGAGACAGTGGGTTCCTTCCCGCCACATTGTCGACCCCACTCTCATCAGGGACTTCTACAGAGACCACCCCGAACAGTCTGGGCCGTCCGGAGTCGGCCATAGAGGGGGGGGTACTGTCACACCGTGGTGAGGGAAGTCCTGTTTTGGGGTTGTCTGGCACATTTCCTGTTTTATTTTGAAAGTTCTAATCCTCCTCTCGTTTCAGGCCACTTGCCCTTCCTCCTGTGTCACTGGTCTGATGTCTCTCCTGATTGCCTGATTGTGTCCACCTGTGTCACCCTCCCTCATGTGTATATAGTCCTCGTCTTCCCCTGTCTTGTTGCCAGAGTATATCGTCTCGCTACGTACCTCCAGCCTTGTCCACAGCCTTGTTCACAGCCATCAACCAAGTTTGTTAAGTATTGTCTCGCTTTGTTTATGGATTCCTTTTTTCCCTCTGAGAGAGTGATTTTCTTTTGCTAAAGTTTTTGGTCAAGTCTTTTGTATCAATTTTCATAGTGCCTTGTCTTCCTTTTTTTTTCCTCCTTCTGGAGCGCTTTTAGTTTTCAGGCCTCGCAAATACTTTATACATACTTTCTGTTTATAGCGTCTCAACCTTTTAGCATGAGATAATTTCCTTTTTGTAGATCATTATAGATTGTTGGTTTTTTTTTGTGTATTCGACTCATATAACTTTTTGGCTATTGCCGGTTCCTCCTTATGGAGTGATTTTCTGTTTATTGCCTTATGTCCTATGCTAATACCCTATAGGTGCTTGAATATATCTTAGATAGATTTTGTAGCCACTTTCTTTAATCACTCTGTCCTAGAGATAGCAAGGAATTATTTAAATAAAGGTCTGAGTCAATTGTCACTCCTCTGCATCTGAGTCCTCATTTACGCCAAGTCTTAACAACTACATGTTATGTAGACCATAAGGAAGTGTTTTAAATGTAAAAAAAAAAAAAATAATCATAATATGACCCCTTTAGACTTCATGCAATAGATGATATCTCTTTTATACATGGAAAATGTGACACAATATTATTTTTTTTTGTACAAAGCTTGGATTTTGACCAAGGAGGCTGAATTATGCATGCATGGCAATGTGAAAACATGCAGTGTCATAAGAGCTACAATTAAAAAGACAGCATTCTCTGAATATATGCATTATTTATATGTACACTGATTATTTAAGGCCAAACAATCAAAGCCTTGCAGCTCTGCACGACCGGTAAGGCCAAACGAAGACAACGCCAGTGAGCTTGACTGCTAATAGATGTGTGCCTTATTTTATAATCTGATTATTTTCCTTGGTTTTAATACCACAAAATATTTTTGTTGCTGTTTTTTGAACTTTTTTTTTTTTTTCAGATTGAGAATATGCAATATATTTTTATTGTCTAGGCATGGTACTAAACAAATAAAAAGAGGATCGCGTTTAAGGAACCGGCTGTTTTGCTCAAGGGGGAAATGTTAGCTTTTATAGTATGGACAACAGATTGTTTTGAAAGAAGTTTGTGGCATAAACAAGTCAGGAGTGTGTACCTTGAGGGAAGATGTAAGGCAACATATAAAAACAAAAATATCAAAGTAAAACGCAGTAATTTACACACGTTGTTTTAAAATATCCTCTAGAAATGTAAGGCCATGTAAATATAATATGTATATATATATATTTATGTATATATGTACACTACCGTTCAAAAGTTTGGGGTCACATTGAAATGTCCTTACTTTTGAAAGAAAAGCACTGTACTTTTCAATGAAGATAACTTTAAACTAGTCTTAACTTTAAAGAAATACACTCTATACATTGCTAATGTGGTAAATGACTCTTCTAGCTGCAAATGTCTGTTCTAATGGTACAATGTGTTTGCTCATTGGCTCAGAAGGCTAATTGATGATTAGAAAACCCTTGTGCAATCATGTTCACACATCTGAAAACGGTTTAGCTCGTTACAGAAGCTACAAAACTGACCTTCCTTTGAGCAGATTGAGTTTCTGGAGCATCACATTTGTGGGGTCAATTAAAAGCTCAAAATGGCCAGAAAAAGAGAACTTTCCTCTGAAACTCGACAGTCTATTCTTGTTCTTAGAAATGAAGGCTATTCCACAAAATTGTTTGGGTGACCCCAAACTTTTGAACGGTAGTGTGTATATATATATATATATATATATATATATATATATATATATATATATATATATATATATATATATATATATATATATATATAAAAATGCCAAATAACCCTGTTTTTTTGTAAGGTCACTCAGCATTTTAATGTTGACTTAATTTGACCTTTAAATGTTTGAACCCGCATGCTAACTGTTCGATGTGTAACAACTTTTTGTACAACTCTCTAACAAGGAGCTGAACAGCAAACATACAGTTGCGGTCAAAGGTTTACATACACTTCTGACGGACATAATGTCATGGCTGTCTTGAGTTTCCAATAATTTCTACAACTCTTATTTCCTGTCACATATTCAGTAGACCCATAATAAATTCATAAAAGAACTCAACTTCATGAATGTTTTTCGTGACAAACAAGTATGTGCTCCAATCACTCTATCACAAAAAAATAAGAGTTGTAGAAATTATTGGAAACTCAAGACAGCCATGACATTATGTTTTTTACAAGTGTATGTCAACTTTTGACCACGACTGTATGTGCTACATTTCCCACTTCAAATACAATTGCTATTTAAACAGTTACTTTCGTCATGCTTCCCGTGAAAGATTTCATTCATCCAAGTCTTTGTATTCTCGGGGCATTGAATCAATCACAATTGAACTGTTCAGCTCGTCTTCGAAAACGTTTTGTTTTGCCTCTCATTTAAGAAGGCTTCATCGGTTCATGCTAACAGACTAGATAGGACAGATCCGTTCAGAGCGGCCGGTGCCAGATCCAAAGTATTTATCCTCTCCAGGAGGGAGAATGCGCCGACAGGAATGGTTTCGCGGCATTGTGGTGAAAAATGACAGTTGTTAAGGTCCAAAGAAGATAAACCTCTGCCAGTACAACAGCAGTCATTAGGATGGAGTCAACATCGTGAGCAATCAATTCAGTTGTAAAAATAGTCAAGGGGGTACCTGAAACCAAAAGTCCTCATGTCCTGTAGTTTTTTATTTGAGGCTGGAACGTTTCATCACTTAGAAAGGGTAGAAAACAGAGGTTAAATGCTTTGGGATTCGGCAAACTAAATTTCACCAGAAAGCCAAAGAACGTTTTAGTAAATATTGTTGCAAAAAATTATGTATAATTTGAAGTGAATATCCAGGTATCACTGTATGTTAGTAATAGGGTTGTACAATATACCGGTATAAGTATAGTACCGCGATACTAATGAATCATTTTCGGTACTATACCGCCTCTGAAAAGTATCGGTCCGCCACCCCGCCATCGTCAAGTCATGTCATTGCTGGGTTTACGAGCAGATGAGCATGTTCGGCAGCGCACAATCACAGAGTACTTACAAGGAGACACAGTGTGTAGACAGAAAAGGGAGAACGGATGCATTTTGGCTTAAACACTAACGATAAAGGTGAAGCTATAACACTGAAACGCCCTTAGGAAGAGGTGCTTTAAGACTTGGCTAGCTAGCTAGCGGCTAAAGTCCAGCCCCAGTCGGCAGTGTTTTATCTACTAATCCTCGCCTCCATGGCGACAAATAAAGTACGTTTCTTACAACTATCATCCCTGCAGGACAAGGAATAGCTAAACATGCTTCACTACACACCGTAGCTCACCGGCGGCAAAATGTAAACAAACGCCATTGGTGGATCTACAGCTAACATCCACTGTAATGATACCAAGTACAGGAGCGTATCTAGTCGATACTAGTATGATTACGTCAATATTTTTTGGCATCACAACATCTTCTTTATTTTTTTTTAAATGTATATAATGTTTATAAACTCAGAAAATATTTCCCTGGACACATGAGGACTTTGAATATGACCAATGTATGCTCCTGTAACGACTTGGTATCGGATTGATACCCAAATGTGTGGTATCATCCAAAACTAATGTAAAGTATCCAAACAACAGAAGAAAAAGTGATTATTACATTTTAACAGAAATGTAGATAGAACATGTTAAGAGAGAAAGTAAGCAGATATTAACAGTAAATGAACAAGTAGATTAATAATTCATTTTCTACCACTTGTCCTTAATAATGTTGACAAAATAATAGAATGGAAAATGACACAATATAGGTAGGCAGGTAGGTAGGTAGGTCTTTATTGGCCTTGCACAAGTACAACAGAACTTTTTTTTCAGCACAAACCCGCTCATGATTAGACAAACAAACAGTGTACAGGGTTACAGAACAGGAACGCTGATGGGTCGCCACAAGGCGCCCCGTAAAAGATGGGGAAAAAGGTAAAACGCTCTGGAAGGATGAGTAAAAAAAAAAGTGGAGTGGGAAAAAACCTCTATAGCAAAGCACATATACATATTACAACGTACATCTTGAGATATCTAGCAACCGAGGGGAGAGAGTGCGAGGCCATGATGGTTGGCCGCAGCTCTCAGGCGCTGACCATCCATTCATCACCCCTATGGGATTTGCGTCGAGGGCGTTGGGTTGGGGGGGTGGGGTATGTATGTGTGGCGTATACTTTTGTGGTTGCATGTGTGTGTGTAAGCCCGTAGTGTGTCTCTTTTCCGCGGCCTTGATCTTGTGCAGTTTCTAGTCCAAAGTCAACAACAACAGGTGTGTGTCCATGAGAGACAAGAAGGGAGTTGGTTGTGTCTTCTCCGCACTGTCCTTCGGGAGAGTCTCGACGCCAGGGAAACAATCCAACTTAGAATGTTTTGTATGCGAGTGAAAATGAAATGTGCTTTTCACTCTAAATTGTCTATGACTGGTCCTCAAACCTGCGGGGCAGACAGTCCGATGTGATCCAAAATCACAAGAGTGTCCACAGTTGTTCCCGCATCCTCCAATCATTTGTGGCAGCTTTGGGCTACTTTGAAGACTGCCAGCAACTTCCAATTTGTGGACAAACCAGAGCAACGCTTACTCCAATCAGCAGATGTCCTGTGGTCATAATTCCGAATAGGTAGATATCTTCACGTCCTCGACAGAAAAGGGTCGCCAGGCACGCGGCACTCCTTCTCCTAAGAGTCCGTCGCGTGTCCAGCAACAACCACTTCGTCATGACAAACAGGTTCCCCCAAACCCAAGATCTTGTCAATTCCGTTGAGGCCAGTTAAATAGTTATAATGTTTAGATTTGGAGAGCAGTGCAAAAAGAGGCAACAAGAAGGTTAAGACAAGACAAAGAAGCAAGCAGGAGAGATAAGGGAGAGGGAAGGGGAGCGTCCGCCCTCGATGAGTGCCAGAGAGAAAAATAGAATTAAAAAATATATATATATATATATTATTATGTTACTGCATATGTCAGCAGACTAATTAAGACCCTTTGTTTGCTTACTTACTAATAAAAGACAAGTTGTCTTGTATGTTCACTACTTTGTTTAAGGACAAACTTGCAATAAGAAACATATGTTTAATGTACCCTAAGATTTTTTGTTAAAATAAAGCCAATAATGCAATTTTTTGTGGTGCCCTTTATTTAGAAAAGTACCAAAAAGTATGGAAATAATTTTGGTATCGGGACAACTCTGTATGTAACAACCACCAACAGCCATGCTTTTGAAGCTTCTAAGGAGGATCATCAGTTAAATTTTTAAAGCTGTTTTCCCTCATTTGCTCCCCACTCTATGATAGGGAATTGTAGAGTAGCTCGGCTGCATTTGCCTCTCATTTAAAAACACACGTGTGCCCGCTAAGTGGCCTTAACTGGCCACCCCTCCAAAAACTTCTCATTTGCAGGGATCACGCATCAGCTACTTAAGAAGAAAATCAGGGCAAAGCATCGCAGTATCAAAGAGGCTGACATTTACTGGGAATGTAGTCCTGCGTGTGTGTGTGTGTGTGTGTGTGTGTGTGTGTGTGTGTGTGTGTGTGTGTGTGTGTGTGTGTGTGTGTGTGTCCTTTTAGCATCTACTACTTCATTCTGAACATGGAGCGTCTTTGGTTTAAAGTCAGCCGTACGAGAATGCCGCCTGGGTGAGGAGTCAAAGTGAGACTGAAAAGTGGCGGCGCCATGAAAGATTGAATGCTCGGCGAGACTCCGTGTTCCAAATAGCAGGGAAAGAGACAGGGAAGGAAGAAGGGTAGTCTGGTAGACAAAAGGGTATATGTTGCTGGTCTGGAGCCTAAATAATATGGAAAACTCTCAAATATGAATGAATACCAGTGAAACTGGCCTGGCTAACGAAGCCAAAGGTATGCCGTTTTTTTCCCGGACTATAGAGCCCACGGTATATAAGCCGCACCCACTACATTTTAGAAACAAATAAATAGTTTTCCATGTATTAGCCGCACCTGACCGTAAACTGATATACAAAGATTTTGTAAATATTTATTTACTTACCCTAGTTGTTTCCAAATGGTGCCTGTACACGGCAGTAAAACGGCTGATCAAACAAAACAGAAGTCAACGCCATGGACTTACTAGCTGCGGAAGCTAGCTTTCCTACCAGCTAAACAGACTCGATAACTCCACGGGGAAGTTTTGGTGAATTTACGAAGGAATTTGGTGAAACTGGAACTATACAAAAAGAATGCCATTGTAAGTTAATGCTACTAAGACAGACTACTCGCAAATGTGTTAACATGTTAGCTCATGCTAACAATGCTAGCACGTACACATATGCATGAAAACACTCCTACAGATATCAAACATGGGCCGGTTTCGTAAGCATGAATAGTTTTAGTTGTATTGTAAAACTTACAAACATCGTTTGGAGTGATGACTGAAGAAGAAGAAGCATTTAAGTTCCATCTTAATGCTCATTTGTACACGCTAGCTTTTAAATAGACCCCCCTTTTAGACCAGTTGATCTGCCGTCTCTTTTTCTGCTCTGCCCCCCTCTCCTGCGTGGAGAGGTTATTAGATGACCACAGATGACGCGCTAGCTGTTCAAAGTCGGGACCCAGGGTGGACCACTCATCTGTGCATCAGTTGCGGACGTCTCTGCGCTGTTGACTTGTCTCCACTCAAGATGATCCCCTGCTGGCCCCACTATGGACTGAACTCTCACACTAATACCTAGATCCACTCGACGTCCATTGCACCGGTCGCCCGGGAAGGGTGGTCCCCACATCTGCGGTCCCCTCCAAGGTTTTTCATTGTATCCCTTTGGGTTGAGTTTTTTCTTGCCCTGATGTGGGATCTGAGACACTTGTGATTAAGGGCTTTATAAATACACTTTGATTGATTGAAGAATCCATATGGGTAGAAACTAAATGACGGAACGGCACTTGTCTTTCCGGTTCAAAGCATTTAACATAAATAAATACCGTAGACGTTCTCCCTGCAGCACCTGCAGTGAGCAAACTCGTCCAAGCGGCACTGCTGCTGCCCACTGCTCCCCTCACCTCCCAGGGGGTGAACAAGGGGATGGGTCAAATGCAGAGGACACATTTTACCACACCTAGTGTGTGTGTGACAAAAAGAAAAAAGGAGAAAGATATGGGGCCATAGCACAAACAATAACACACCTGCTTAGTGTCTTTGTCTGTGTATTATTAAAACTATTTGCATTGGTGAAGACAAAGCCATAAATTAGCCGCACCGTTTTTGGAGCCGCAAGGATCAAAGCGTAGGGGGAAAAAAGGAGCAGCTTATAGCTGTCAGAAGTGCTACTGACAGTTTGGTTATGTTTTGGTTTTCCTGTGTTTAGAATCACTTCCTGTCCCGGTGCTCTTGTTTTGTCAGTGTTTCCTGTTTGGTCCCTGTGTTTTACAGCACCTTTACTTTTTTTTCCCCTGTCCTGTCAGCACACCTGTTCATTGTTTAATTAGTTGTATTTAGTTCCACCTGGGTCTTTCCTTCTTTGTTGGATCATTCCTGCTCTTCCTTTTGAGATGCTTGGTGTGCTGTTTTGGGTTCCACGCCTCTTTGTGAGTAATAAATTGTGTTTTATTTGCATTCCGCCTGCCGTTCTCTGCATCCTTGGGGTCACGGCGAAGCAACGCTCAACCTGACCATGACAATAGCCTGAAATATACGGTACATAAAAGAATGCTGTATAGGCTACAGTGATGTTCTTGAATATTTTTGCATTTTTTTCCTCAACATATTTTTTAAGAACAAGAAACTGCCATTTACAAATGGTGACCTTTTACTTCACAGACGTTAAAAAATCTTCCAAATATGTTCCACTCTACACCCCCAAAATATTAGGGGAAAAAAGTTCCTTCTATTCATTTTAAGTTAATTTTATAAATTGTAAGTACATTTTTTGGAATAATGTTCATTCCTGAAAGTCATAAATAAGGTTAACATATTTGATGTCACTTTCATTTTCTGTATTGCTGTCACACCCTGAAATCCCATTAATTTGGTCCATCCAGTCAGGGTTGTTTGGCTCTAATTTAGGCTTTAAAATACTGACCAAAAGTATTTTTATTTGGTGCAAATGAAAAGTCAATCAGGCAATTTATAACCTGCAGAAAACAGTGTGTTCCCTCTCACAAAGCCTATAAAAACAGGTATTGTTCTCGGTCACTGTTCTGCATGAACATCAGCAACACCAAATATGTCGACAAGGCAATTTTTTTCAAATGTGAAACTGCAAATAAAAAAGCCAGCGTTTTATCCATGTCTCTGTTCTGCAAAAACATCAACAATAGTGTAGAAAGTCTACGATTTAATTTCCCTCCCATTTTCACAGGGCCTATAAAAGCAGTCTTTTTTACCAAATGGACTGACCTCATTCACAAGACTCTTCCTGTTGTCAAAAAAAAGCCGGGTGGTCACTCCAAGTGTGAATCATGCCCTACTTGGACTCGCTCTGTTGGGAACTAAGACAAGGCCTTCTAATGGATAGGCTTGTTCTGTGTGGATGGGGACCTTTGCACTCATATGGACCTGCTGGACATTGCCTGTCAGAATTCCTATTATTATTCCAAGATTGGATTCTTGTGGTTTACAATTGAGCCTTAGGGGATCCCACAAATACTGTGGATATAATCTTTATTCTTTCACAGTTTTTGTCAGTGGATATGGTTTGTGTATCAAGAGCATCGATGGGAACCGGGACTTATATTCCAATACTCCTGGAACAGCCCACATTTTTCAACGTCGATTCCTACTTCCAATGCTCAGTCCGGCGACCGGAAGAATTATCTACACAAAGGAGGCTAGCAGCTAACTATATCTCCATACAGCGTGTGTAGCCGCTCCCCTTAGTCAATAATCCTCCATTGCGGCAAATACACTGCAGTTTTTAAAATATTATAATCACTAAAGGACGAGGCTAAACATGATACACACAGAGGAAGAGCAATGCAGGCTCAGGCAGGGTAATAGGATAGGAAAAGATAGACTTTTTTTTTTTTAATCCTACAATGGTCATCGCAGTGCAGGTAACAGAAGTAAAACGCAATGAAAAACAAAAAAATAGTAATAAATACTAAATATTGTGCAATAATTTACATAGATAAATAAATAAAAGATCAAATAAAACCAAAACACTAACATCAATATTGCACACCAAGAAAAAAAGATCCCAGTAATTACATAAGTCTGTTGTAACGTCTTATGGCTGTGGGTAGAAAGGACTGCGGTAGTGCTCCTTCTTGCACTGTGGATGTAACAGTCTAATGCTGAAGGAGCTACTCAGGGCCTTCACAGTGCTGTGCATGGGGTGAGAGGGATTGGACACTATAGATATCAACTTGGTCAGCATTCTTATGTCAGCCACCTCCTCAATGCTGTCTCGTGGGCAGCCTAGAACGGACTCGCTCTATTAATCAGTTTATTAAGTGTGTTCTTGTCTCTGACCATGCTGCAACCACCCCAGAAAACAACGTCATAGAACACAGCAGAAGCCACCATAGGATCGTAAAAGCTGCATCGCACCGACCCACACACCCCGAAGGACCTCAGTCCCTAACCCAAACACCTCAAGAGGTGTAGACGACTTTGTACTTTGTACTCCCTCCCCACATTCTCAGCACATTCTACAGAGGCACTATAGAGAGCCTACTGACCAACTTGCATCACTGTCTGGACTGGAAGTCTCTGCAGAGAGTGGTGAGGACAGCGGAAAAGATCATCAGGACTCCTCTTCCTCATATCCGGGAAATCGCAAAAAGCCGCTGCCTGACAAGGGCTCAGAAAATCAGTAGAGACTCCTCACACACCCACCATGGACTGTTCTCACTGCTGGACTCTGGAAAGAGGATCCGCAGCCTCCGTAGCGGAACCTCCAAGTTGTGTAACAGCTTCTTCCCTCAGGCCATAAGACTCTTGAACACATCATAATAATCCCCTCAATTACCACAAAAAACGTATTACTCACTGGACTATGAAGACAATATAATATACATCCATAAACATGGATGCACATGCAAAAGTGCAATATATTTATCTGTACAGTAATCTATTTATTTATATCTGCACCTTATTGCTCTTTTATCCTGCACTACAATGAGCTAATGCAACAAAATGTTGTTCTTATCTGTACTGTAAGGTTCAAATTTGAATGACAAAAAAGGAAGTCTAAGTTGTACTTCCTGTACAGAGCATTTAAATTGGGAGTCCAGTCCAGTTTATTGAGGTGAAAACCCAGGTATTTGAGTCCACTATTTCTATATCTGATACCTGGATGTTCACCGGTGTGGGTCAATCACAAGCTATTTTGTTTTACGGGTGTTTTTAAATGCAGGTAATTACGTACACATCACTCAACGGAGCCTATGATGACTTCTCGATACTCTTGCTCGCTCCCCTCAGACAAACATCACACCACTGAGGAGTCGTCCGAGAACTTCTACAGATGGCAGCAGTTGGAGTCATACCTGAAGTCTGAGGTGTAAGGCGTGAACAGGTAAGGTGAGAACACCATCCCTTGGAGAGCCCCTGTGCTGCAAACTACCACATCGTACTGCGGCCTCTCGATGAGGTAGTTAATGATCCAAGCAGCCAGGTGATAGTCAAATTCCGCCTCTTCCAGTTTCACCTGCAGCCGGGCTGGCTGGATGGTGTTAAAAAACATTGGAGAACATGACTCTCACCGCACTTCCTGTGGTCTCCAAGTGGGTGAAGGCCTGATGCAGCAGGTAGATGGTGTCATCCACCCCAATGCTTGGACAGTAAGCAAACTGCAAGGGGGTCCATTGCTGACACTGTTTGCGCGCGAAGGTGGCTGAGGATGATCTTCATGAGGTGGGAGG
The DNA here is from genome assembly GCF_033978785.1 of Entelurus aequoreus. NCBI lineage: Eukaryota > Metazoa > Chordata > Actinopteri > Syngnathiformes > Syngnathidae > Entelurus > Entelurus aequoreus. The sequence continues at coordinate 38,125,334 of NC_084742.1, read as the reverse complement.
TCAGTGCAACAGGTCTGAATTGGTTCGGTTCCTTGGGATGAGGGGTTTTAGGGATTAGAACTAGACAAGACGTCTTCCAAAAAGTTGGGACTTTTTCCAGGCTGAGGCACAGGTTTAAAAATTTTGTGAACCATCACATTACCTGAGTATCCTGGAACCGATGCCACCTGGGCCTTGTAGCCTTCTTGACCTTGTTTCTTCCCAAGTCTCTCCTCTCTTGATCCATACTGATGGAATGTTGGATTGGTGATGGCTGGGTATGTTGAACTGGGCTGGTGGGTTTTGGAGGGCTGTCTGAGAGGGGTTTGTTGGGTAGGTGTGGTCCATGCTGAGTTGTGAAAGGCTCGGGCTGGTGTGGAACGGGGGTTGAATGTGAAGGTGTTGCAGTGGGGCCAGACTTAAACCTGTTGAAAAAAACATTCAGTTTGTTGCCCCACTCTTGGTCGCCAGAAGCTTGGTGGTTGGTTCACATATGTTATTTTGCTCCAGCTGTTGTTCCAGTTTTGTTTTGTTATTCATGTTGTCAGTGCTCCTAAACCTCTCTTGGTTGTGTTTCCTGTTGCTAAGAGCATGGAGCGTTATTCACGCCTGTTTCTGTTTTATGATTAGTGGTCCTTAAACATGCCTCTTTTTATACCTATGGCGCTGTGCACTCGGTGCGGCGACATTGCTCACTATACATAACAAGTTACTTTGTAGTTAGTTCTTTGTTCCGTTTGCTTCTTAGAAATCTGCTAAACATTGCCCTGGTTAGCCTTGAGCTTTTCATGTGATTCCAGCGGCATGTTTATTCTTTGTCTTCTTGGAGGATTAAAGACCGCTCTCACCTGCAATCTGTTGTCCTGCTTGTTCTTCTGCACACTGGGAAAACTATACCCTCGCATCGACGCAATCATATTTTGACAGATGGAACTGAGTTACAGCAAAAAGTAAGCAGTTATTAACAGGAAACTAACAAGTAGGGTAATTTGTTGCCGTCTAAATACACAGTCAAGCATACACATAAGGGGAAGATGGCTCAATCCATTAACGGGTTGATACTAAGGGTATTATCAGTAAATGATGGATACTACAGTTGTTTATCGTGGCCAAATGGGTCCATACCTGACCATGGTCAATTAATTTCCAGAAAGTAGGATTATTATCAATAAATCAAATATTTTCATAATAAGATCATAAAAAATGGTTTACAGACGTTGAAGTAATTTTTAACATAATGCGAGCCCTCTAAACATGAATTAACATCCAAATAGTCACATTGACAGTCGTTTCACCCAATATAGTAGCCTTGAGTGTGTTGGTAGCCCTGAGGATCCTCCAAGCGCCATTGCTATGGCCGTTCCCTGGCCACTAAAACGCAGCCACTACGTGAAGATGCTTTGTCACATCCTGGGTAGTCCCTCTATGTTAGAACTAGGATTTCATATGTTGAAACCAAGGGATAAGCTGATGATCCTGTGGATGAAGTGCTTTAAGAGAGTCCAACTCCTCTTAGCATTGCCTGTACAGCTGATAATAGCAGTCTCGATAGCATTGAGTGGCATGCCGGTACAGGTATGGTTCACAGCTTGTCTTTTGATATGGCTCATGCCAAAGGCTCACCAATGCTCTGATGAACAGGAGTTAAAATTTAAATGTGTCAACATGTTGTTCTGCCAAAATTTGATCATAAGTGTGTCAGCAGTTGGTAATCCTTAACCTAGAAAAAGACGTCCTGCTTGGTGAATATCTTAATTAATCGCCAAAACATAATAATAGAAATTAGGACAAATGCTGCACTCTTACATATAAGACTTAATTAGGCCAATTTTATATTTAATTTATACTTCTGGTGTTCCATCAGAGGGCCTGTTCAGCTGTGGTACAGACCTTAGTGCATGTGCCTCACAGTATGAAGGTCCTGAGTTCCATCCCGGACTTGGGGTCTTTCTGTGTGGAGTTTGCATGTTCTCCCCATGACTGCGTTGGTTCCCTGCGGGTACTCCGGTTTCCTCCCACCTCCAAAGACATGCACCTGCAACACTAAATTGGCCCTAGTGTGTGAATGTGAGTGTGAATGTTGTTTGTCTATCTGTGTTGGCCCTGTGATGAGGTGGGGACTTGTCCAGGGTGTACCCCGCTTTCCGCCCGATTGTAGCTGAGATAGGCTCCAGCACCCCCCCGCGACCCCAAAAGGGAAAAGCGGTAGAAAATGGATGGATGGATGGATGATTGATCCTTTTTACAGTAAATTTTACAGGGGGAGAAAGGAAAAGAAAAATCAGGTAATCCTTTTGATGGTGAGGCTATTCAAGTATGAGAATCCAAAGTTTTGTGCAATTTTAGAAGCATGTTTTCATACTAATTTGACTAAATGTAGCACAATTAATTTTAAGCACACATTCACACCATTGGAATATTTATCTTTGACAGACCACCACTTACAATAATTATGTTCTCACATTCCACTACTACTTTTTTGTTCCAATTTGCAGGTCGGTATCAAACAAGATGCCATTTTAGTATGTAGGTGTTGGGGAGGGATTCACACCATTTTGCAGTTTTTCTTTGTTTTATGTGTAGTGCTCTACTACAGTTCACATTTATTGGTATTTTCAGAATATACTGCGAGCCAATAAAAGGAGATCTGCAGGGTGCACTTTGGAGGTCCGTGGTCTATAGGCTTCCTCTCTACTGTATGTATGTATGTATGCGCACAATGCATAATGCAGGAGATATTCAAGGCACTGCGCAATTAACAGTTCTTACACGCAACCACTGCACGCACCCAGCTCAACGATTGCAGGCTAGTGGCATGAGAAGGTCCTCGCTACCATCCATCCAGCCATCCCCCACCCTGATGAAAGCCCCATGCAGTCAGAATGGACATGAGATATTGGAAGGCATGCTAGCGCATCCACTGGCCTCCATTTGAAAGGCCTAATATATTTTACTCATGTATGACCCACCAAGTGTTCAAATGTTAGATTACCTGTACATTTTAAGATTGGTGATGGTCCCAGTTTGACCCTGGAACACAATATTTCTATCAGTCATTTTCATGTTACTCTAATGGTTATAACTTATTTTTTTACATTTTATTTTTTAAAATGTTTTGATAATTAACTATTTGTCATGATTCTTCATGATTGTATTACATGATACCAGTTTAATTTGCCTCAATTTTTACTTCAGGCATTTGTGAAAATATTGTTTCTTGTGGTCATAGTTTAACCCTGGAACTGATTAGTTGTATTTCCATTGCATCCAATGTGATCATTTGGTGTAAATCAACATTAATATTATTGGGTTAAATGTACAAAACCCAAAACCAGTGAAGTTGGCACATTGTGTAATTCATAAATAAAAACAGAATACAATGATTTGGAAATCCTTTTATCCTTCTAGTCAATTGAATAGACTGCAAAGACAAGATATTTAACGTTCGAACTGAGAAACCATTTTTTTTTGCAAATAATCATTAACACATTGCAAAAAGTTGGCACAGGGGCATTTTTACCACTGTGTTACATGGCCTTTCCTTTTAACAACACTCAGTAAACGTTTGGGAACTGAGAAGACCAATTTGTGAAGCTTTTCAGGTGGAATTATTTCCCATTCTTGCTTGATGTACAGCTTAAGTTGTTCAACAGTTCTCTGTTGTGGTATTTTAGGCTTCATATTGCGCCACACATTTCAATGGGAGACAGGTCTGGACTAAAGGCAGGCCAGTCTAGTATCCGCACTCTTTTACTATGAAGCCACACTGTTGTAACACGTGGCTTGGCATTGTCTTGCTGAAATAAGCAGGGGCGTCCATGATAACGTTGCTTGGTTGGTAACATATGTTGCTCCAAAACCTGTATGTACCTTCCAGCATTAATGGTGCCTTCACAGATGTGTAAGTTACCCATGCCTTGGGCACTAATACACACCCATACCATCACAGATGCTGGCTTTTGAACTTTGCGCATATAACAATCCGGATGGTTCTTTTCCTCATAAGTCCGGAGGACACGACGTCCACAGTTTCCGAAAAACAATTTGAAATGTGGACTCGTCAGACCACAGAACACTTTTCCACTTTGCATCAGTCCATCTTAGATGAGCTTGGGCCCAGCGACGCCGGCAGTGTTTCTGGGTGTTGTTGATAAATGGCTTTCGCTTTGCATAGTAGAGTTTTAACTTGCACTTACACATGTAGCGACAAACTGTAATTACTGACAGTAATTTTCTGAAGTGTTCCTGAGACCAGGTGGTGATATCCTTAACACACTGATGTTGGTTTTTGATGCAGTACCGCCTGAGGGATCGAAGGTCCGTAATCTCATCGCTTACGTGCAGTGATTTCTCCAGATTCTCTAAACCTTTTAATGATATTACGGACCGTATATGGTGAAATCCGTAAATTACTTGCAATAGCCCGTTGAGAAATGTTGTTCTTAAACTGTTGGACAATTTGCTCTCGCATTTGTTGACAAAGTGGTGACCCTCGCCCTATCCTTGTTTGTGAATGACTGAACATTTCATGTAAGCTGCTTTTATACCCAATCATGGCACCCACCTCTTCCCAATTAGCCTGTTCACCTGTGGGATGTTCCAAATAAGTGTTTGATAAGCATTCCTCAACTTTCTCAGTCTTTTTTTGTCACTTGTGCCAACTTTTTTGAAACATGTTGAAGGCATCAAATTCCAAATGAGCTAATATTTGCAATAAATAACAAAGTTTTCCAGTTCGAACATTAAGTATCGTGTTTTTGCAGTCTATTCAATTGAATATAGGTTGAAAGGGATTTGCAAATCACTGTTTTCTGTTTTTATTTACGATTTACACAACATGCCAACTTCACTGGTTTTTTGGGTTTGTACATTCGAAATAACTGACATATAATGTAACTGTCATGGGATCTGTCTGTTGTCGTCTTAACAGCGGAAGGGAATTCAGGACAAATATTTACAATCACCTCCAGCTGCTTGACCTACGTACCCTCTGACAGCTAGAATAGTAAAGAGCTTGTGTCTGTTTATAAAGACGCTCGGTGCAAAACGTCACATGCGGTCATTAAGCATGGAGGGGAAACATCCAGAGGGACGACGACAGGTTGGGATCATGAATCCTTGAATCTTGCGACACATTTGAGAAGGGGAAAAAAAGAAACTCAATCCAAACTTCTCCTACATCTGTGCCTTTTTGATTTTTAAAATCCCCTTAAAACATGACATTTCCCTTCACAACCTTTGCACGTGTCACCCAGGGAAGGCTCATAATAAATGACGAAAATATACACCCTAATTGAGCTACTTCCACGAGTACGCAGCAAAGTTCTCCAAATCATTCATCTATTGGCTACCTTGCCTGAGGGTGCGGCCAGGCTTAGCATCACCTTCCTTTGGGGACACTAGGAGTCACCTTTTCCAAAAATGGTCCATTCCCTATATCCTACTACCTCCTTCCATGCTCCAATTGAAGACCACTAAGGGCGTACAGGCTGTTATTCATCCTCCAAAAACAAGTGGTAAACAGAAAACTTTATCTGCACATCAAACTGCAGCTTTAAAATCTTCTTTAAGGCTACTTTGGGGTAGGGGGTGAGCAAGAAGGACAGCCGGGTAAGCGATAAGGACTCTATAAGGGATAGAAGATGGCGAGGATGAGTGATGGAAGACAAGGGTGGACTAGAAATGAGGAAGACGATATCATCGGTCAGTGAGAACTCGAGGTCGGAGTTGGATTAACCTGCACAAGGATTTAGATAGCGCTGCAAGGTGGAGCTTTAGCAGCATGTATGGGCGGCGCTAATTGTACTGTTTTTTAAAGACCTAATGCAAAACTGTCATGCACAGATCTTAGGAACATGATGCTGTTTCTAAGGACCGACTGCAAAAACACTCTTTAAAGATACTCAATATCATGGACTCTCAAACTAGGCTATGGGCACCATCAGGGATCTGCGGGTCACAAGGTGGCACTTAACTTTTTTTTTTTTTTTTTTTTGCAATTAATTAATGACGTTATGACCTATTGTCATTAAACTATACATTGGAACCAAGAGGCTATAAAGAAATATTCTGAGCTCTGCTCTGCGGTCTTTAAGATGCGCTTACAAAAATGCACTGTGCGGTTTTTAAAGACCTGCTACTTAATGACATAATTATTACATCATTCACCAGGTGAGGTACAAATGGGAAGGAGTGATGGATGATTATATACAAAGGAAGATGTCTGTCCCCCTGTCCTACAGTGTGTGTGTATATCAGTGGTGGGCCGGTCGTTTCCCACCTAGGCCTTCAGTGATGTCTGACTTCAATGACTACCTCTCAAAATACCATAATTACCACATGTATTGCTGGAAAAATACTACACAGAAACACATGTATGCACTACTGGTCATTGAATCACCTCAACAGTGTACAAAACGGGTTATTTTCCAGCGCATTTAAAAATCCATCCATCCATTTTCTACCGAGATGCTGGAGCCTATCTCAGCTGCATCCGGGCGGTAAGGAGGGTACACCCTGGACAAGACGGCAGCAATTAAAACATATCTTGTGTGGTACTGTCAACATTAAACATTGCAAAAAACATATATTAAAAGTGGAAAAAATTAAATATTTGAAATCACAATTTGTAGGACCCCTTCGATGCCGTATAACTACAACATACCCCTGGTAGTCGGCTTATTCGAGTGGAAATGGCGGGCTTTTCCCCATTTCATCACCAGAACAGCTGAGCAACCTTCCGGGGTTGGCCGACCTCGTCTCACAAGATGTAGTTTCTCTTTAAATATCCTTCTTGAAAATGGCCTTGCAAATATTTATCTACCACCTAATCAACGTTTTGTTCTCCTTCTCTGCTACAGCTCAACACTTCCTGCTTCCTGCTATATTGAATATTGTGAATGGATACTCACTTTGGAATGACAAGTGATTATCCAATCACAGTCTCGTTAACATTAGGCTACCTAGATAGGCTACTGTCAAAAACCTGTGATCTGACTGGCTATCGCAACTGTCAATCAACTCTGTGTTCTCAAATTCAGCTGCTAACGGTCCCGGTGAGTGTCCAATCTCAGGATGCGTAAATGTCACGTTCAACCTTAGGCCAGCTAGAAGGCCTTACTGACAACAACTCATGATCTGATTGGCTATCGGAATTATCTATCAACCATATGTGCCCGTTCACTTACAGTGCACAGACGGCCGCATTGTTGATTCTGATTCAGATTTAGTACAGCATGGAAACATAAGCTAGCTGAATTCTGATTGGATACAAACTGTAACCTAAAAACAACAGCACTGGAAGGAGCATAATATGACATGAAGAGAATATAAACACTTTTAGATATTTTGGGAAAGTAAATTAAAAAAAAACTTGTATCTTTAATTATGATCATAGTTATATATATATATATATATATATATATATATATATATATATATATATATATATATATATATATATATATATATATATATATATATATATATATATATATATATATATACACCAGTGGTATACACACACATGCAAGTCAGTCTATATATATATATATATATATATATATATATATATATATATATATATATATATATATATATATATATATACACCAGTGGTATACACACACATGCAAGTCAGTCACAATCCCAATGTTCCTCTTATTAAAATAGTCCAAGCTGACTTTACAGCAAGGTGATTTTTTTTCTACTGGAATCATTTAAAAGATAAGACTTTAACTTTCTTATGTGTCTCTTTTTTGTGTCCTTTTTGTTCCCAAGTCCCGTTAATGGAGTGAAACCAATAATGTGCTAATCTGACTCTCATTATTTGAACTCCCCATGACTGAGGTACCAAGCCAATTATTGCCAGGTAGAGATGTAAATCTTTTCTTTCATCCCCCCCTAAAAAGCCGCAATTGCCCCAAAGGAAGGTAGAAATATTGTGTTTTTAAACAATGTTGTATTTAATAAATATGACATGTGTCCCTGTGTGTTAAAGTTGTATTATGAAAAAGTCAACATGATTGTACACAAGCAAAATAAGTATCATGTCTAGTAAACTGTTTTACACCTGCAGGAGGTTTCTCAAGCTGAGGGTAAGAAGCACAATATGTTGCAGGTCTGTTTTTAATAATAAAATGATAAAAATGGCTGCCTTTTCGCTATTACTACGTATTCCTTTTATTTTACTGTATATATTGCTGCGAGGGTGCGGCGTCTTCAGTAATGCGGACGCTGTATCGATCCGTTGTGGTGAAGAAGGAGCTGAGCCGGAAGGCAAAGCTCTCAATTTACCGGTCGATCTGCGTTCCCATCCTCACCTATGGTCATGAGCTTTGGGTTATTACCGAAAGGACAAGATCACGGGTACAAGCGGCCAAAAAAAGTTTCCTCTGCCGGGTGGCGGGGCTCTCCCTTAGAGATAGGGTGAGAAGCATCTGGTCAGGATGCCACCCGAACACCTCCCTGGGGAGGTGTTTAGGGCACGTCCGACCGGTAGGAGGCCACGGGGAAGACCCAGGACACGTTGGGAAGACTATGTCTCCCGGCTGGTCTGGGAACGCCTCGGGATCCCCCGGGAAGAGCTGGACGAAGTTGTTTGGGACAGGAAAGTCTGGGCTTCCCTGCTTAGGCTGCTGCGACCCGACCTCGGATAAGCGGAAGAAGATGGATGGAGGGATGGATATATATTGCTAATAACATACATATTTAGTAATAAGATATTTTACATTTTAGTTTTTAAAGGGAACTTGCAGTTTATTTTTGGAATTTTGCCCATTATCCACAATCCCTACGTGATACCTTTTTTGTGTATTCTAAATGGTGGTAAACCGATAGTAAGAGGCTGCTAACAATGCAGGTTTATCCAAATGATCCATCCCGCATATAAAACCCTCTTAAACAGTGGTCCCCAACCTTTTTGTAGCTGCGGACCGGTCAACACTTGAAAATTTGTCCCACGGACCGGGGGGGGTATTTTTTTTTAAAATGTTTTTTTTTTTTTTTTTCATGAAGAAATACAATCATGTGTGCTTACGGACTGTATCCCTGCAGACTGTATTTATCTATATTGATATATAATGTATATATTGTGTTTTTTATGTTGATTTAATTAAAAAAAAAAAAAAAAAGTATTTATTTTTTTATTTTTTTATTTCTTGTGCGGCCCGGTACCAATCGGTCCGCGAACCGGTATCGGTCGGTTGGGGACCACTGCTCTAAAACATATAACCACCAATAACGCTCCATTTGAATGCTGTGACTAGCATACAACGCATCCGAAAGTATTCAGTGCTTTACTTTTTCCACATATGTTACGGCATTATATACAAATTGAATACCTTGATTTTGTCCTCAAATTTCTACACACAATACCCCATGTTGACATTGTAAAAAATGTATTTGTATTTTTATATTTTGCTAATTTATTAACAATAAAAACAAAGAAATCACTTATACTTAAGTATCCACAGCCTTGGCTATGAAGTTCAAAAGTGAGCTCAGGGGCAGCCTGTTTCAACGCATCATCCTTGAGATGTTTCTCCAGCTTAATTGGAGTCCAGCTGTGGTAAATTTGGTTGATTGGACATGATTTAGAAGGAATCATTTGTAGACCTCTGAGGCAGAATTGTCTGTAGACACAAATCTGGGGAAAGATATGAAAAAATACCAACTGCCTTGACGGTCCAAATGAGCGCAGTGGCCTCCATCGTCCGTAAATGGAAGAAGTTTAGAACCAGCAAGACCCTTCCTAGAGCTCGCTGGCTGTCTAAACTGAGCTATCGGGGGAGAAGGTCCCTCTTCAGAGAGGTGACCAAGAACCCGATGGTCAGTCTGTCAGAGATGCAGCATTCCTGAAGAGAGGAGTACCTTACAGAAGGACAACCATATCTGCAGCAACCCACTAATCGGGCCTGCACGGTAAAGTAGCCAGAAAGATGCCATTCCTAGTATGCACCTGGAAAAACTGCCGTGAATGCCAGACGTCATGTTTGGGGGAAACCAGGCATCTCTCATCAACAGGCCGATACCATCCCCATGGCGGTGGCAGCATCATGCAGTGGGGATGGTTTTCAGCGGCAGGAACTGGGAGACTAGTCAGGAAAGATGAATGCATCAATGTAGAGAGATATCCCAGATTAAAACCTGCTCCAGAGCACTCTTGAACTCAGTCTCAGCATCGGTTGTATCTTTCAGCAGGACAACTACTCTATAATTGGTCAACTTTGAAAATCCAAATTCTGCAACCTTAGAACTGTGTCACTCTCAGCAACGTCGCCAGGAAGCATTCTATTTATTTATTTGAGGAGTGAGGATTATTCTGATATTAGCCACTCAAGGGCAGCGTAAGTGCGGAAAGATACAACATCCTATCAGTTGGCATCCTAATGAGAGCAGATATTGTAAGTCACATGTTTTATGTTCATATTTGAAACGTTTAGCAATAGTGCTACATGGTAATGCTTCAAGACTCACACAAAGTCTGCTATTAGTGTGAGCAAACCGAGAAAGTGCCCTCTATGTTGAACGTGATATCAATGGGCCCAGGAAAGAAGTTAAAATGATCAAAATACTGTAAATATTACATGTTATCATGAATGTGCATGTTACTACATTACCTATATACTAGGGCTGTGAATCTTTGGGTGTCGCACGATTCGATTCAATATCGATTCTTGGGGTCACGATTCAATTCAAAATAGATTTTTTTTTTTCAATTCAACACGATTCTCGATTCAAAAACGATACTTTTCCGATTCAAAAGGATTCTCTATTCATTCAATACATAGGATTTCAGCAGGATCTACCCCAGTCTGCTGACATGCAAGCAGAGTAGTAGATTTGTGTAAAAAGCTTTTATAATTGTAAAGGACAATGTTTTATCAACGGATTGTAATAATGTAAATTTGTTTTAACTATTAAATGAACCAAAAATATGACTTATTTTATCTTTGTGAAAATATTGGACACAGAGTGTTGTCAAGCTTATGAGTTGCGATGCAAGTGTAAGCCACTGTGACACTATTGTTCTTTATTTTTATTTTTATAAATGTCTAATGATAATGTCGTTGAGGGATTTTTAGTCACTGCTATGTTTAAATTGTAACTAATATTGATACTGTTGTTGATTATATTAATTTTAGTTTCACTACTTTTGGTTTGTTCTGTGTCGTGTTTGTGTCTCCTCTCAATTGCTCTGTTTATTGCAGTTCTGAGTAGGGATGGGCGATACCACACTTTTAGGATTCGATACGATACCGATACTTTTTCTTGCATTTTCATCGATACCGATACCGATACCATTAATTTCTTATTGGCAATTTTTGTCAGTCAAAAATATTATTACTATTATTATTTAAGACAAATCACAAGACAAATACAGACAATTTATATCACATGTATTATGGTCAATATATAATACAAGTAAAATTAAAATAAATAACATAAATATGAAAAATAAATTAAATATTATATATAATAATAATTATATATTATATATAATAATAATTAGATATTAGGGCTTTCCAATTAACCGTCAAATCCGAATCGCAAGAAGCTGCAGTTATTTTTTAAAGTTTGTGATCATATAATTAGCAATTAATGAAATATAAAATAGGCTAATGTTTTCGAAATGTAAGAAATCATGTTACAGATTAAAACCAAAATCACATTCAATCATATATTTCAAGATTTTCTTGGAAAAAAATAAAACTGTAATGCAAAGATGAAGAATCTCCAAATTGTATCTCTTTCTTATCTTGTTTTAAATACTCAAGCAATTTTCAACTAACAGTAAATTCCCCTGTGTGGAAATTATTTGAATTTAGGATAATCATTTAAACAAAAATATTCAATAAAAAAATTTAATAAACAATGCCTGACACTGGATATGCCTGGCTGCATCGCTGTCGGCTGGCTGTGTGTGTGTTGCACGTTGACGACGCTCATTCGCTGTCTCCTGTCACGTGACTGGGCCAGCTCTATACTCTGCCAGGTACAGGGGTGTCCCAGCACATAGTAAGTTAAGTAAGTCATCAAAAACATCTGAAAGTGATGCTTGCACCCCCCACACGCCGTTTTTTGGTTTATATCGATACTTTTTTCAGAAAAGTGATGCCAAATGAGTAGCGTGTGAGTATCGATATATCGATACCACAGGATCGATACGCACATCCCTAGTTCTGAGTGTTGCTGGGTCGGGTTTGGTTTCGGAATTGGATTGCATTGTTTTGGTATTGCTGTGTATCCATTTTTAAAAAAATGAGAATCGATTCTGAATCGCACAACGTGAGAATCGCGATTCAAATTCAAATCGATGTTTTCCCACACCCCTAGTATATACAGTACTTGCAGCATGTATATAAAACACTAATGGAGGTGTTTGTGGATTTTCTAGAGGGCTTTTATAGGCGGAATATATCGTATCCCCTTTACCTGCATTGCCTTAGTAGTAGTTTTTCACTATTTTGTATGCACAGAAAAGAAAAGGACATGTGTTCTTGTCTCACATAAGGATTGTAGATGACGAACAAAATGACCAAAAAACAGAGTGCAGTTCCCGTTTACCTTTTAATAATGGTTTAGAGTGCACGGAAAAGTGTAAAGAGAAACATAGTTCTCTTTGATCTGATCATCATTTATTAGCAAGTATTTTGAAACAACACAGTAGCAACAGAACCAATGCTGTAATAGCGCTGAGGTGCTAATGGCCATGGTAACGCTGGTGAGTTTGTTGTAGACAAAAAGGACGGCAAGTGAAACATGCAGTGACATTTCAAAGTGCATGCAGAGGTGGATAACGCTAACTACTGCAATACTGTCGATCAGGTGGTTAAAAAAAATGCTATTTAAGTATCCTCTGTAGCTCTATACTCTCGGCAGGGTCCTTGATGGTGCATGGGAGTTTGCCCAACCAGTCTACATGTGTTTTGTGGACTTGGAGAGGACATTCGACCGTGTCCCTCGGGAAATCCTGTGGAGAGTGCTCAGAGAGTATGGGGTATCGGACTGTCTGATTGTGGCGGTCCGCTCCCTGTACGATCAGTGCCAGAGTTTGGTCCGCATTGCCGGCAGTAAGTCGGACACGTTCCCAGTGAGGGTTGGACTCCACCAAGGCTGCCCTTTGTCACCGATTCTGTTCATAACTTTTATGGACAGAATTTCTAGGCGCAGTCAAGGCGTTGAGGGGATCTGGTTTGGTGGCTGCAGGATTAGGTCTCTGCTTTTTGCAGATGATGTGGTCCTGATGGCTTCATCCGGCCAGGATCTTCAGCTCTCACTGGATTGGTTCGCAGCTGAGTGTGAAGCGACTGGGATGAGAATCAGCACCTCCAAATCCGAGTCCATGGTTCTCGCCCGGAAAAGGGTGGAGTGCCATCTCCGGGTTGCGGAGGAGACCCTGCCCCAAGTGGAGGAGTTCAAGTACCTCGGAGTCTTGTTCACGAGTGATGGAAGAGTGGATCGTGAGATCGACAGGCGGATTGGTGCGGCGTCTTCAGTAATGCAGACGCTGTATCGATCCGTTGTGGTGAAGAAGGAGCTGAGCCGGAAGGCAAAGCTCTCAATTTACCGGTCGATCTACGTTCCCATCCTCACCTATGGTCATGAGCTTTGGGTTATGACCGAAAGGACAAGATCACGGGTACAAGCGGCCGAAATTAGTTTCCTCCGCCGGGTGGCGGGGCTCTCCCTTAGAGATAGGGTGAGAAGCTCTGCCATCCGGGGGGGGGCTCAAAGTAAAGCCGCTGCTCCTCCACATCAAGAGGAGCCAGATGAGGTGGTTCGGGCATCTGGTCAGGATGCCACCCGAAAGCCTCCCTAGGGAGGTGTTTAGGGCACGTCCGACCGGTAGGAGGCCACGGGGCAGACCCAGGACACGTTGGGAAGACTATGTACCCCGGCTGGCCTGGGAACGCCTCGGGATCCCCCGGGAGGAGCTGGACGAAGTGGCTGGGGAGAGGGAAGTCTGGGCTTCCCTGCTTAGGCTGCTGCCCCCGCGACCCAACCTCGGATAAGCAGAAGAAGATGGATAGATAGATGGATGGATGGATGGATGGTATCCTCTGTATGGCAGGAACACTCTGTGAATCTACTGCAACTCAAAGATCATGTATATACGACAGGAGGGATCTGACGTTTTCATGATTTTTATTGGTGTTTGGGCTCAGGAGCAGCATTTCTAAACATGCAATTCTAAAGACATATTTTCATATCCTTCCCTATGATCAGAATCAGAATCAGAATCAGAAATACTTTAATAATCCCGGAGGGGAAATTTTAAGATTTTCAGCACAATCCCATTCAAGAGCAGACAAATATTACAGGGAGACAGAACAGGATCGCTGACGGGTCTGCCAACTTCAAGAGCCCCTTAAAAAAAGGTGAGAAACAGGTAAACGCTGAAGGGGGTCCAGACTGAGGCCAGGGGAGAAAAAAAACTCATAGCCATAGCACACATAAACATGTGTGTAAGAGGGAGACATCAAAGAACACAAAGGACATTAAAGGCATTAAAGGCCTACTGAAACCCACTACTACCAACCACGCAGTCTGATAGTTTATATATCAATGATAAAATCTTAACTTTACAACACATGCCAATACGGCCGGGTTAACTTATTAAGTGCAATTTTATATTTCCCGGGAAACCTCCGGTTGAAAACGTCTAGGTATGATGACGTTTGCGCGTGACGTCAATGGTTGAAGCGGAGGTATTCGGACACATTGTATCCAATACAAAAAGCTCTGTTTTCATCGCAAAATTCCACAGTATTCTGGACATCTGTGTTGGTGAATCTTTTGCAATTTGTTTAATGAACAATGGAGACTGGAAAGAAGAAAGCTGTAGGGGAAAATAGGTGGAGGGGTTGCTGCTATATTTAAAAACATGTTTCAGGGGAAACAGATGTCACTCGGTGAGTTTACATCATTTGAATACCTGTGTGCTGTGTTGAAATGCTCTCCCAAAATTCTCTTGTTAATTATCTACAGGCCACCTAAATATTCTGCAAATTTTTTTGATGATTTTACTGAACTATTGTCTAGCATCTCCACTGACTTTGACTGCCTGGTTATAACTGGTGATTTTAATTTTCATATTGACGATTTAAATGACAAGGGCGCAAAAGAACTTTTTACTATTTTAGACACATTTGAACTGTCTCAACATGTGAAAGAGGCTACACATTATAAGGGACACACCCTGGACCTGATTATCACAAAAGGTCTCAATGTTTCTGATGTTCTTGTGATTGATCCTTCATTGTCTGATCATTTCTGTGTTTTCTTTAATATTTCTGTAATTCCGGACACACAAACAGAATCAAAGAATGTCAAAAAGCGGTACATAAATGAACATGCTAATGTCCTCTTTAAAAACGCCATCTCCTCACTACCACCTCTAAACCCATGTCATGCTGATGATCTTGTAAGCAACTTTAATTCCAAAATTGTGAATATCATAGATATCATTGCACCTGTTACAGTTAAAACGATTTCTGGCAAGCAAAAGGCACCCTGGAGAAAATCTGCTGCTGTAACAGCCCAGAGAAGAGAGTGCAGGAAGGCTGAACGAATCTAGCGGAATACAAAACTTCATATTCACCATGACATCTATAAAGAGAACCTCCAGGCCTACAATTTAGTCTTAAAAAGTGCTAGAGAAACATTCTTCTCCAATATCATAAACAGCAACACAAATAAGGCCAAAACCCTATTCACAATCGTTGACAGACTGACTAAACCCCCAACACAAATACCAGCCGAACTCCATTCCACGCAGAAATGCAATGACTTTGCATTCTTTTATACTGATAAAATTGAAGGCATCAGACGCACCATCAATATCTCAAGTAAAAAAGTTGGATCACCACCCCATTTAGGCAAAAGTAACACAGCAATGATGGCAAGCTTTAATGCCATAGACTCTAAAACTCTAGTGGAAACGGTGACAGCTCTAAAGTCATCCACCTGCTGCCTTGATGTTTTACCTACCAACTTCTTTAAGAATGTTTTTGACTGCCTATCAACAGACATCTTGCAAATAGTTAATAATTCTATTAAATCGGGCAATTTCCCGAAGGCTTTCAAAACTGCAGTCATTAAACCTCTTCTAAAAAAGCAGAGCCTAGATGCCTCTGTTATCAACAACTACAGACCAATTTCAAATCTACCATTCATAAGTAAAATAATTGAGAAAGTTGTCCTCCAACAACTAAATCACTTCTTGGCTTCTACTGGCTGCCACAACAACTTCCAGTCAGGATTTCGACCTCTTCATAGCACAGAGACGGCCCTTCTTAAAGTTATAAATGACATCCGTCTAAACACAGACTCTGGCAAAACTTCAGTATTAATGCTTTTGGACCTCAGTGCTGCATTTGACACTGTCGACCACTCAATACTTTTGGACAGGTTGGAAAACTGGGTGGGGATCTCAGGCACAGTTTTAAGCTGGTTCAAGTCATATCTACAAGATAGGAACTATTTTGTTTCCATTGGTGACTTTGTATCAGAACCAACCAACGTAACGTGTGGAGTCCCCCAAGGTTCAATCTTGGGGCCGACTTTATTTAACATCTATATGCTCCCACTAGGACAAATCATGCAAAATAATAACATTGACCATCATTGCTATGCCGATGACACCCAAATCTATGTAGCGCTATCACCAAATGACTATCGCCCCATAGATCTTCTGTGCCAGTGCATTGAGCAAGTCAAACACTGGATGTGCCAAAATTTCCTACAACTAAATGAAGATAAAACTGAGATAATTGTTTTTGGTGCTAAAAAAGAAAGGTTTAAAGTCATCCAACACCTTCAATCACTGTCCCTGAAAACCTCAAATAAAGCCAGAAATCTTGGGGTTATTTTAGATTCTGATTTACATTTCGACAGTCACATCAAATCAGTAACAAAATCGGCCTACTATCACCTCAAAAATGTAAAAAGACTTAGAGGGCTCATGTCAGCTCAAGACTTAGAAAAACTTGTACATGCCTTTATTACCAGTAGGCTAGACTATTGTAATGGTCTCCTTGCAGGTCTTCCCAAAAAAACTGTCAGGCAGCTACAGCTTGTTCAGAACGCTGCTGCTAGAGTTCTAACAAAGACCAAAAAATGTGAGCACATTACACCAATTCTTAAATCCTTACATTGGCTCCCTGTACATCAGAGAATAGATTTCAAAATCCTCCTGCTCACATATAAATCACTACATGGTCTAGGGCCCAAGTATATCACTGATATGCTCCCACTATATACGCCCTCTAGATCACTAAGATCTTCTGAGACCAATCTGTTAGCGGTTCCCAGAGTAAAGTCAAATCAAGGGAGATCATCATTCAGTCACTATGCAACACATAGCTGGAATAAACTTCCTGAAGATGTCAGACTCTCCCCAACTCTCACTACTTTTAAAACTAGACTGAAGACTTTTATGTTCACCTTAGCTTTCAGCTAAATCTTTTAATCTTTTAACTTTTAACGTCTGCACTGTTTTTATTTTTATTGTCTGCATTTTAATTTTGCTTTTATTTTCTTTCATTTCACTTTGTTGTCTGTGAAGCACTTTGAGTCTGCCTTGTGTATGAAAAGCGCTATACAAATAAAGTTGCCTTGCCTTGCCTTGCCTAGGTAAGATCGGTGTATTAGCGGCTGGCTGCAGCAACACAACCAGGAGGACTTTGAGTTGGATAGCAGACGCGCTATCCGACGCTAGCCGCCGACCGCATCGATGATCGGGTGAAGTCCTTCGTCGCGCCGTCGATCGCTGGAACGCAGGTGAGCACGGGTGTTGATGAGCAGATGAGGGCTGGGGTAGGTGGAGAGCTAATGTTTTTAGCATAGCTCTGTCGAGGTCCCGTAGCTAAGTTAACTTCAATGGCGTCGTTAGCAACAGCATAGCTAGGCTTCGCCAGGTTGGACAGCATTAACCGTGTGGTTACAGGTCCAGAGTTTGGTAGTATTGTTGATCTTCTGTCTATCCTTCCAGTCAGGGGCTTATTTCTTTTGTTTCTATCTGCATTTAAGCACGATGCTATCACGTTAGCTCAGTAGCTAAAGTGCTTTGCCGATGTATTTTCGTGGAGATAAAAGTCACTGTGAATGTCCATTTCGCATTCTCGACTCTCATTTTCAAGAGGATATAGTATCCGAGGTGGTTTAAAATACAAATCCGTGATCCACAATAGAAAAAGGAGAAAGTGTGTAATCCAATGAGCCCTTGTACCTAAGTTACGGTCAGAGCGAAAAAAGATACGTCCTGCACTGCACTCTAGTCCTTCACTCTCACGTTCCTCATCCACGAATCATTCATCCTCGCTCAAATTAATGGGGTAATCGTCGCTTTCTCGGTCCGAATCGCTCTCGCTGCTGGTGTAAACAATGGGGAAATGTGAGGAGCCCTTCAACCTGCGACGTCACGCTACTTCCGGTACAGGCAAGGCTTTTTTTATCAGCGACCAAAAGTTGCAAACTTTATCGTCGATGTTCTCTACTAAATCCTTTCAGCAAAAATATGGCAATATCGTGAAATAATCATGTACGACACACAGAATGGATCTGCTATTCCCGTTTAAATAAGAACATTTCATTTCAGTAAGCCTCTAAAAGAGCAGAGCTGATGCAACCAGCCACTTCTACACACAGCCAAAAAAGTAAAACAACAACAACAAAAACATGTCCACTGTGTTGGCCTCCGTGGTGTTCCACGCCACCCCTTGTCACACAGTCCCAAAGGGTCCCAAACCAAAAGGCAAAAAAAACCCACATTAAAACAAGAGGGAAACACCAAGAACACAAAAGGATGATACAAAAGCACAGAGCTCTAGCCACCAGCAGCTATTAATCTACACTTTTCTGCCCTTTTAACACATTTTCGCCACATGTGCTTGATTTGGGTGTATGCCCCCCCCCCTCAGCGGCGGCTAGGTGAAATCAATAGTTCAAGTCGGTTTAGTTTGTGTCAGTAAACACTGGCGCTTGCCCGTTTACCGCCGAGAAATGTGATCAATGCCTGTCTGGCTCCGCCTGCTGCTCCGTAAATACATTTGGTGGCGTTTATAGCCAGGAGAGGCGAGGACAGAGGTTTAATGTGAGGGATTGGAATTACGTAGCAATTAAAAGACATTAAATTGTCTAAATGTTGCATTTATAATGCAGCATTAGCAAGTATGGCGAATAATTTTTCTTCCTGTGGCCCCCTCTTGTCTTATCAGTACCAATACAAATCACTAATAATAAATAAACCCAACGGGGAGCACTCTCTGCCTTGGCCTAAATATATAGGCGAGACCTTTCTTGTTTCTTTTTTTATACATTCATAAACTGTATATGCCACACCATTCTTTCACCTTCCCCTAACGCACATAAATCTTCCTCACCACCATGGTCAGGTATTTTAAGGCCTAGTTCTGTAGGAATGGTGAATTCAAGGCCGAGCCAAGGCAGCCATCTTCACGGCTTTTGGCCTTTTCTTTGCTAAAAGAGTTGTCGGGGTATATATTCCTTTGCGATTGGTCACAAAAAGAAAAGCTGGCGAGGCGAAGGAGTCCACTTTAGAGAAAGGGTGCGTCGATTTAAGTGCATCATAACTCCTGATTATGCTTTTGTTTTAGCAGTTTAATTGTTGTAGTTGCGTGTCTCCGTGGCAGGGGGATGAGCGTGACATCACCATGTAAGTGGTAATGAAATATGATTATACAAAGGTTGAAGACATGTTGTACGTGCATTTAAAGATACAACCGTCGGTTTATTTCCAGTATTAATATTTAAATTGTTTCTTATTACATGAGACTTCAGCTATGTTCATCCATTTTTGATGGGGGCTTTTCATATCCATAAAAAACAGCCATGATCCGCGGGTGGCACTCGTGTTGTTAAAGGCCTACTGAAACCCACTACTACCGACCACGCAGTCTGATAGTTTATATATCAATGATGAAATCTTAACATTGCAACACATGCCAATACGGCCGGGTTAGGTTAGTAAAGTGCAATTTTAAATTTCCCGCGAAATATTCTGCTGAAAAAGTCTCGGTATGATGACGTTTGCGCGTGACGTCACGGATTGTAGCGGACATATTGGGACACCATTGTGGCCAGCTATTAAGTCGTCTGTTTTCATCGCAAAATTCCACAGTATTCTGGACATCTGGGTTGGGGAATCTTTTGCAATTTGTTTAATGAACAATGAAGACCACAAAGAAGAAAGCTGTAGGTGGGAAGCAGTGTATTAGCGGCTGGCTGCAGCAACACAACCAGGAGGACTTTGAGTTGGATAGCAGACGTGCTACCGTGAGTACGCAGCTTTGGCTTCCAAACATTTGATCGCTTGCCCGTACGTGCGTGCCGCTATGTGCATGTCACGCACGTAACTTTAGGGAAATATATGTGCTGTATGAACTTTACGGAGGTGAACGGTACTTTGGGCGGGTGTTTGAGTTGTATTGGTGGGTTATATGGACGGGAGGGGGAGGTGTTTGTTATGCGGATTAATTTGTGGCATATTAAATATAAGCCTGGCTGTGTTGTGGCTAATAGAGTATATATATGTATTGTGTTTATTTACTGTTTTAGTCATTCCCAGCTGAATATAAGGTCCCACCCGCCTCTCACAGCATCTTCCCTATCTGAATCGCTTCCACTTCCCTCTAATCCTTTACTCTCATTTTCCTCATCCACAAATCTTTCATCCTCGCTCAAATTAATGTTGTAATCGTCGCTTTCTCGGTCCGAATCGCTCTCGCTGCTGGTGGCCATGATTGTAAACAATGTGCAGATGTGAGGCGCTCCACAACCTGTGACGTCACGCTACTTCCGGTACAGGCAAGGCTTTTTTATCAGCGACCAAAAGTTGAGAACTTTATCGTCGATGTTCTCTACTAAATCCGTTCAGCAAAAATATGGCAATATCGCGAAATGATCAAGTATGACACATAGAATGGACCTGCTATCCCTGTTTAAATAACAACATTTAATTTCAGTAGGCCTTTAAAAGGGCAGCCCCACTTGACCTCGTTCCATGGGTGGCAAGAAGTTTTGGGGGTACATGATGGAAAAGTGTCTCCAGTATGGCTGCCAGTATTTGGTGTTTGCCTTCCAGTAGATGAAGCAGTTCAGTTCAGTTCTGTTCAGTTTCAGTTTATTTGGAACATGCATACGATACAATGTAATGCATCACACAATTCCAGTTATTTAATTACAGCACGTCCGAAAAGGAGTACGAAGAAGCAGAGCTTATTTAATCCTACCCCTTTTCATACCATAACAATTTCATCCAGTTTCCTTGTACTCTGTAACAGAACAGTGAACAAATAAATAATAAATAAATAATATACCATAGTAAGCAAACACATATTAAATACATAGATAATATTTGTCTCAATAAAAAAAAAAGGGTTCAAGATGTTCATCATCATTCTTATTCTGTGTACTTTGTGAACACTTGTAGTTTGAACAGTTTCTTAAACTCAATCATATTGGTGCTTTGGTTGATTTATTTGGTTAATCCATTCGATAATTTAATTCCACATACTGATATGCTAAAGGTTTTAAGTGTTGTACGAGCATACCCATGTTTTAAATTTGATTTTCCTCTAAGGTTATATGTCTCCTCTTTTGTTGAGAAGAATTGTTGAACATTCTTGAGTAGCAGGTTATAGTTTGCTTTATACATCATTTTAGCTGTTTGCAAATGCACACAATTGTTGCATTTCAATAATTGTGATTTGATAAATAAAGGGTTTTTTATGATGTCTATATCCAACATTATATATCATACTAATTTATCTTTTTTGTAACAGTTAGTGAATGAAGTGCACATTTGTAGTTGTTTCCCCATATTTCTACACAATAACTCAGATATGGTAACACTAGTGAGCAGTAAAGAATATGAAGTGATTTTTGGTCTAGACTTTATTTAGCTTTGTTCATTATTGACGTGCTTATTGCTATTTTATGTTGTATATTTTTTACATGCAGAATGCGTGATATTCACAGATTTCTGAATGCATGGCCATTCACTGTTTTACTCTCCTGTGTACGTTTGATAATGTTTAGGTTTGGAACACATTTAGTTGTGATCACGTGCAACACTGCCATTGCTTAGCGATTGTTGGCACACTTGCTGATGGTGTCAAGCTTGCTATATGCGCTCTATGCGGTACACCCAGTCAGCTGTCCTTAATGCCACTTCGATCAGAAGCCTAATATATTAAGGGTGTGAATCTTTGGGCACCTAAGGATTCGATCCGATTCCTGGGGTGATGATTTGATTCAAAATTGAAAATGCAGGTACTTTAATCTTTAATCTTTAAATTCTCGATTCCACAGGATTCTAGATTCAAACCGATTGTATTATTTGGTAAGGGTGCACAAAAAAAAATCGGTTCACATCCGAATTGCGATTCTTATTAAGTCACAATTCCAACTCAATTCATAACTTTAAAAAATTATTTAAAAAAGAATATAAATATTTTTTTAATAGAATCAATTAAAAAAAAATGTTTTTAGGCCATCCACATGCAACCAGAATGAGCTTTTCTAACCTGTAACCATTAAAATCATACCAAATTAGGGGTGTATCAATACACGTATTCGTATTGAACTATTCGATACAATGGTCTTGGTTCGGTTTTATCAACTTCTGACGATGCGCGCTATTCGGGCTCCAGTACTCTGAAAAGCCCTCCCGGTAACAGTTAGAGATGCTACCTCAGTAGAAGCATTTAAGTCCCATCTTAAAATTCATTTGTATACTCTAGCCTCTAAATAGACCCTTTTTTAGACCAGTTGATCTGTCGTCTCTCTCTTCTGCTCTGCCCCCCTCTCCTGCGTGGAGAGGTTATTAGCCTCCATGGATGATGAGCTAGCTGTTCAAAGTCGGGACCCAGGATGAACAACTCCTCTTTGCATCAGTTAGTGATGTCTCTGCGCTGCTGACTTGTCTCCATTCAAGACGATCCCCTGCTGGTCTTCGAATGGACTGGATTCTCAAATGAAGTTAGGACCCAGGGTGACCACTCCTTATGCATCAGTCAGTGACGTCTCTGCGCCCCAACTTGTCTACATGCAAGAGGATTCCCTGCTGGCCCCATTATCGACTGGACTCTCACGTTATTAACCTGTATCCATTGCACCGGTCACCCAATGGACCCTCCTCACATCTGCGGTCCCTTCCAAGGTTTCTCGTTGTTCTCATTGGGTTGAATTTTTTCTTGCCCTGATGTGGGATTTGAGCCGAAGATGTCGTTGTGGCTTGTGCAGCCCTTTGAGACGTTTGTGATTAAGGGCTACATAAGTCAACTTTGATTGATTTATCAGATGCATTTATTTTATTATTATTTTTTACAAGGTGCTGTTTTTGTTTTATATGGTGCAAAGTATGCACAGCAGATAATGGGGCAGGTATAGCTGCACCAGATACATTTAATGTAATTTAAAAACTGTACTTTTGAGTTGAAACAAAAACGTTGACATTATCAATAAACTACAAGTAAAAGAAAGCTTGGAAATGTATTTGTATCGAACAAATATCGAACCATGACAATAAACTGTTGAACCGAAACGAACTGTGCATTTTGTGTCATGTTCTAATCAGAGAGCTACTTATTCCTGTTTTTCGCCACACTCAGTCTGGCTGTCCTATTTGCTTCATGCAACATTTACGTTTGATCCATGCTTTTGATTCTTGTTCCTTTGCTAAGTTTTGCCTTAGCTCCCCGTGCAATCGGCACGCTTCCCTTTTGTTTGTATCCTGTCTGATTTATGGGAAATAAATCACTGTCTTACCTGCACCTTGCCTTCGGACTTTCCGTCTGCATCTTGGGAGAACGACCTGCGCAATAACATGCGACCACAACGTGACATTTTGTGTATCGTTGCCCCCTTATACCAAATAACACATATCGAGAATCAGTTTGAATCAAGAATCGTGTTGAATCGAGGGTTAATTCTTAATCGAATCGTCAGCCCGGGAATCCGATCGAATGGTTAGGTGCTCCAAGATTCACACCCCTATTATTTGGTATAATAATTATATTTAAACTGTTTTTTAAAAAAACATGTTAGAAAAGCTGGCTGTGTAACAACAAATTATTTAAAAAAAAATCAAAACATCTTTTTTAAATAATTTTTTTTAAATTATGTATCGATTTAAAATGGGGATGAATAAGAATCACGATTTGGTTGTGAATCGATAATTGTGTGCACCCCTATAATAACACATTCACACAATATTGAATAATAACTTCCACAATTTGTTTGACGAACAAGTGTATTTTAAAACCACACAAAAGCATCACAATCCGGGAGATTTTTGATTCAGTCGGGACATCGTTAGATTGAGGGCAAAGCCCTTTGACGCACGCCGAGCGAGACTCTATGGAAGTTGGGCCAGTGAAAGGAGGCAACTGGCTGCAACAATACAGGAAACGTTTGTCATTGCCGGCGAGGTGGTCCGAGAGGTCACGAACACAAAACACTGACAACTGGCGTCATGAGCAGGAGTAACTGTTGCTCTCGCGTTACCACGGACTGTGAAAGTGCTTGATTTGTCTGCTTTTTAAATGTTAAATGGGCCCTGAAATGCTGACAATATTGGCACCTATTTCATAGTTCTGGACCTAAAACTGATGCAGATAAAATTACCCCAAAATAGACACGGTAGTGATTTTAGGCTTGTTTTCTAACGAGTTTCATAACATTTACAAACTTCCACTTTTATCTCCAAAATGAGGGCCACAATGCGCTGACTTCACCCACAGAAGACTGCAGGCAATTTCATATTGCCTATTATGTGTTTTGGTAGCATGTCCATCTCGAATCTTGATTTTTTTCACATATAGTTTGAAGGAATTAATAACAAATGTGTCTGTCAGATGTAATGTTGCAGGTTGTAGTAATACAACTAAAGAAGGGTTCAGTCTGCATACATTTCCAAATGATGGAAATACCAGGAACGTATGGATGGATCTCTCCAGCGATCATTATAATGATTCTGACTTCCAGGAAGAAGGGCTTTAGTTTGTACGAGAAAAAAAAATAGTAAAGACTCAAGCCAAATGTGATCCAATCAGGAGCACCCTCGAGGGGAGAAAGTCTGAGTCAGAACCTGCGGAAAGATGAAAAAAAAAATAGCAGACCTGGTGATCAAAAACTAGAGAAAAAGAAGATCAGGCATTGTCTTCTCCTGATGTATTCCTCAAGATGCTTGGGAAAATGCTAAAAGAGCATGATGAATCACCGACTACGGTGTCATTGGAAGACGAGATGGAAGAGCAGGGAAATCCAGAAATGGTGATTTCTTTAGTGTTCATAATATTAACCATATTAGTTTTGAAGTAATCATGGACGAGGGTGAACAAGTCATGCAATTAAGTGATCAAAAATGTACACGCTTTTATCCAGTGTTTCCTAACCATTGGGCCGGGAGTGCCCCCTAGAAGGCCGCCAACAAAGTATTTGTTTCTCAGCTGTTGTCTGTATGGACTGTACTCAGTGGTAATACACTTTTCCACCAATTGTGGCAGTAATGACAATCTCAAACAAACAGAAGAAGTCTGAAGCTAAAGTCATAGCGAAGTCTCTTAATTGCAAAGATGACTAAAGCGATGAAGCTGTATTTTAATTTGCACTTTATTTTATTGATAGTTTTGTGACGATCTGTCACTTCACTTCTGTTTGTGTTTCCTTTATTTGTGCTTATTTCCTGTCAGCGCTCTTACTCAATTTCCATTTCCTGCATGTCTCCTCTGAGCGCTCGTTTCCCTCACCTGTCCCTGATTGGCAGCCCGGCCCACCTGGTTGCAGTTGCCAATCAGGCTGCTATTTATGCC
Source organism: Entelurus aequoreus (assembly GCF_033978785.1). Classification (NCBI taxonomy): domain Eukaryota; kingdom Metazoa; phylum Chordata; class Actinopteri; order Syngnathiformes; family Syngnathidae; genus Entelurus; species Entelurus aequoreus. The sequence goes on along the minus strand of NC_084742.1, from coordinate 38,099,517 downwards.
TGCCTCGCCTGTTCTCCAGTGCTCGAGGATTGTGATTATGTTTAGGACCTCTGCATGCATGACTGCTTCTCTCTATTTTGAGTTTATTAAAAAAGTCTTACCCGCACATCGATCTCCTGTTTCCTGCATCTTGGGGTCACGACTACTGCAGCCATGCGGGTTCACGACAAATTTATTGAATAAAAATATTAATTATTGATGTATTTCATTTATTTTTAGCACACCATAATTGTATGTAAATGTATTTCTCGTCAGTTATTTAAGAGTTCCTTCTTATGCAGTATATTTGATTATCACTTATTTTTTCCAATCAGCCTGACCTAAGCCTAAAGTTTGTGTTAGTGTTAAATTAATAAAATGTTTTGTGATTAACACATGGTTTCATATCATTTGACAAGGTTGTAAACTGTAAGTAGATATTAGTATGAATTGGTATATATTAAATAGTAAGCTAGATATAACTGTTGAATACAATCAAAATCAAGAGTAAGATTACTAATTCAGTGTTAATATTTGAGTGAGCTCCGGGCCCTTCTGTTGTGGAAAACTTGTACCCCAAGCTCAAAAATGTTAAGAACCTCTGCCTTTATCCACACTACATATGCAAGGAAATGGGCTCCAGTTCTGCAGATGTCGTCACAAAAGGGTGCGGCATATCCAGTCTTGCGATGGAAAGGGGCTGTTAGTTATCTGGCGATTACTCAAAAATTATTTCGTATTAAGGGAACTGACTGCTAGATACATATACAGAAGCAAAACATTAGGGGTGAAATTTTGGTTTGGTTATCTGTGTTATGTACGGCGGGGGCAGGAGACGACACAACGGCTGGAATCAGTTCAATAGGTTTATTGACACTGATGAATTGGTGGGATGTGAATGCTACTCTAAGTGAAAGGCGCAAGACGATGTATAGAATTAACCATGTAAATGTTACCAGAGTTTGTTGTATGTGCGTGTTGGATGAATCCTTCGTCAGACCAAAGGGGCAAGGTGAGAAGGCAGTCCATGGGCAAGCAAGCGGTCGGGGGCTGGAGAGAAGCAACGAGGTCCGTGTCCAAGCAGTGGTCGAGGATCGAGGGAGGCATTCCGGAATCCAGAGGGAAGTCGAGGCACACAGTTCGATCACGGGAAACAGGGGAAGCACTGCGGGGAACACAAAGGACATACGACACGAGAACAGGGAAGGCACAGAGAGAGCAAGTACGCAGGAGGGAAGCCAAAGACGAGATGCTTACTGCAAGAGTGAACTACGTTCCGGCACTGGTCTTTATGCTGCCTGCCCTCATCAGACCTCGGTGCGCTGATAGCCTGCAGCCTTGCAGGTGCATGGCCGCAATGCGTGCAGAGCGAGCAGTGGAGGTGCCGGCAGAGCTTAAGGCAGATGACATGCGGGATTATGCACGCGCCTTGACAATCTGAACGTTATGGGTCTTTTATTAATTGCGACAATCATCCTAATTTAACAGCCAAATGTCATGATCCGTGGTCCGGATCATGTTTTTGTGTTTTCTGTTAGTTTTGGACTCCTTTTTGTTATTGCTTGTGCACCTGTGAGTTTGTTTCGTCACCATGGTTACTTGATTTTCACCTGCCTTGTACGCGCACCTGTTACTCATCAGAGACTCTATTTAAGCTTACCTTTGTTGATCACTCGTTCTGCCTTCATTGTGATTATGTCACACCGGTTTATGTCTCGTTCTGACCAAGTAAGTTTCCTTGTCCATGCCATAGCTTCTGCTAAAGAGTAGCTCCTTGTGTTTTAGGCATGCTTGCCTTTTTTGTTGTGTTGTTTGTGTTTGTGGTAGTTGAGTGATTTATGTTAATAAATCCAAGCCTACCATCACGCTGTCGTCCGGAGCCGTCCGTGTTGCATTGGAGGGAGGAACGATCCCGCACAAATATGCGACCCCCATGTATCCTTGCCAACTTTGAGACCTCCGATACCGGGAGGTGGGGGGCGTGTTCGGGGGTGGGGCGGGGGGTGTGGTTAAGAGGGGAATATATTTAAGCTAGAATTCACTGAAAGTCAAGTATTTGATACATATATATATATATATATATATATATATATATACATATATATATATATATATATATATATATATATATATATATATATATATATATATATATATATGTATATATATATATATATATATATATATATATATATATATATGTATCAAATACTTGACTTTCAGTGAATTCTAGCTATATATATATATATATATATATATATATATTTATATATATATATATATATATATATATATAATATATATATATATATATATATATATATATATATATATATATATATATATATATATATATATATATATATTGTATTATACATATAAATAAAATAAATACTTGAATTTCAGTGTTCTGTAGGCTATCCAGTAGATGGCAGTATTGTCCTGTTTAAGAGTGTCACAACATTGCTGTTTACGGCAGACGGACTGCTTTACGGTAGACTAAACGTGACTGCTGTTGTTGTGTGTTGTTACCGCGCTGGGAGGACGTTAATGAAACTGCCTAACAATAAACCCACATAAGAAACCAAGAACTCGCCCTTGATCATTCTACAGTTATGACGTAATTTGGCAGGCAAGCTGTTTATATTGTGGGAAAGCAGACGTGAGAACAGGCTGTTCCCGCTCAGGTCCGCATTGAGCTGGAGGGGGCATGGCCTCCGGGAGGTTGTCGGGAGAAAATTTCTGCCGGGAGGCTATCGGGAGAGGCGCTGAATACCGGGAGTCTCCCGGTAAAAACGGGAGGGTTGGCAAGTATGCCCCCATGTGACACCAAAATCATGATCGAGATTACAATGTGAATAACAGTGTGGGTCCCACGTAACGTAATACATTACAAAAATAACTTGCCCAAGATTGTCACCTACAACCATGAGGGAGGTCAGGGTTAAGTATTTAGTCGTCAAGGTTAAGACAAATGTAAAGAGTTGGAGAATATATGGTGTCAAGGGTCTCACGGTATGTTGTGGATGTCTTATTTATATCCTGCATTGATCACATTTTGCCTTTTAACAAGCACCCCTTACATATAATTAGCAGCAAATTATATAGCCCAAACGCTAAGAGTCTTGCGTGCTGGCAGGGTGAACACTGTTGAGTTATTAGGTGGTGACAATGTTACAACACCCTCTAACCCCCTGACTATGTATCTTATTATGGCCAGGGCCATGTAAACCTAAGCTGACCACTGGCTGCCAAGCGAAAATAGCTAAGAGGTATGATGGCTTTTTAGGCGAGAGAACGTAAAAGCCAACAAAGTTGTGCTTTGGAGCTTTGATTGATTGATTGAAACTTTTATCAGTAGATTGCACAGTACAGTACATAATCTGTACAATTGACCACTAAATGGTAACACCTGAATAAGTTTTTCAACTTGTTTAAGTCGGGGGTCCACGTTAATCAATTCATGGTAAGGATACTTTAATGATTGGATGATATGATTGCATTGAACAAACATGCATGTATGTTGATATGTTGGAAGACTGGAGCAGTTCCTTTTAACGTGCATTTCTGCAATAAGTCCTAAAAACATCAATTGTTTAGAGCAGGGGTGTCAAACGTACGGCCCGCGGGCCAGATCAGGCCCGCGAACAGATAGTATCCGGCCCGCGGGATGAGTTTGCTAAGTTTAAAAATGAACCGACATTTTTGAATGAAAGAAATTGCTGTTCTAAATGTGTCCACTGGATGTCGCAATAGCAATTATTTGTATCTTTGTAGATTATGCTACATATGTAAAACAAAATAATTGGTACACCAGTCGAGGAAAATGAGCAAACTAAATAAATAACGTCCTGTAATTTGATTTTGATATTTTTTTGTCTTGATAGATTTAAAATAAACACCGATGAGTTGACTGATGAACATTATCACATGATTTATTCAGAAAGTATAAAGATAGAATACTATTAACCGCAACATGTAAGTGTAAAAAACCCCCAACAACATTATGATTTGTACATTTTCAGAATGTGCTTGTTCTATTTTTAAACAAAGAAAACAATCTGAAGTTGTCTTTATTTTTACGTTATCGTGCCGTGATTTTACCAGCCTGGCCCACCTGGGAGTACATTTTTCTCCATGTGGCCCCCCATCTAAAATGAGTTTGACACCCCTGGTTTAGAGGATATTTTATGTGCATGCAATAATATTAATAATGATAATAGTTAATAACGTCATATACTGTATCACTAACAATTTCATCATGTCTGGTGAGATACATAATGGTTGTCTTTGACTATGCATTGCCAGTTTAATATCCTTTCCTGGACATCCTAATTTCCTATTTCACTACTTATATGCTGTCGTGCTCACTCCTCATTGCAGTTGAGGCAAAACAGGAAATGACCTCTCACCCTAATATCGAACAGATCCAAGATAAACAACAGGTTTGAGTCCACAAACTTTTCAGGCCTCGATAACAACTTTTAATCATGACATCACTAGGTTGCAATTCTCACATCCTGGCATCATCATCATCATCATCACTCTGGGTGATCACTCCCTCCCCTTCTCCTCACCCCCGCCTGGTTGAGATATCCAAGTTAGCCTGCAGGCTAATTCCGCTAATACAGATTAGCTCCCCCTTGGAACTGTTGTATCGATCGGACAACAAAGGCTCAAAGGGAAAAATGCTCCAATATTCAATTATCCCCACATGATGCCATTCTGCTCCTCCTCCTCTTCTTCCTTTACTTTTTCTTGCCCAGTGTTTGGGAAAAAAACGGTGTTGCATAATAACAGTGTTGCTAACGCTGTTAGTTTTTCCAGTAACTAGTAATGTAAATAATTGCTTTAAATGCACGTTACATCGCTCTTACCGCTACGTTTCCCAGCAAGTTAACTTCAAGAAGTAGCGCTTTACTAGCTAGTGCAACTGGCAGCTACCGTACACACACACACACACACACACACACACACTCGCACACACACACACAAACACTCGCACACACTCACACACATGCACTGCTACTACTATGGGGTAATAATGAACATTTAATAGAGTGAGAATAATCATAATAATCCTACAATACCCCGTTTGTGGACAAGGAGACACACAGCTATTGACACACGTTTAATTACTTTATTCACTTTATTAACAGTCTCCTTCCAGTCCACAAACTACTAATGCTGAGCTAAAACAGCCCATGTGGCACCGCCGCTGATGTCATGCTTCACTTGGCAACAGGCACCGCCTTTTAAAGGCACACACCCACGCACTCTTCTCTAATGAAACATCTCTAAACTGCGTACCCAGTAATTTTCATAGCACTGCTCTTGCCTCCATGTTCCTGTTTATGGCCTTCAAAATCTTTGAATATTTCTTTACAGGTTCAACATCATGCAATTGGCAATCAGCATTCACAAGCAATATGTTGAGGCTAGTCAAATATCCTCTATATAACAGAAGCACTCAGCTGTTTTTAAGGAGCTACTGCTGCTACTACTACGACTATAACAATATACAAGGTTAATATAGTTGGCTTCTCTTTCTTCCCCTCCATTTATCTGCCTTCTTTTGTATTTCAAGTTATCATTACATATATGTATTGTTGCATTTGAACTATTGTATTGTTGATAATAGAGGTAATTATTGTTATTATTCATTATCAATAGTGTTATTTCTATTGGTATTTGTATTGCTCCATTTGTAGTGTAATAATGTTCATTGTCATTTCTATGTTATTTATTTCACTAACTGCTTCTTTGCTATCACTTTTGCCATCATATTTGTACATATACTATTTGCTGATGTTTTTTCTGTTGTTGTTGTTGTTTTTGTTGTGTTTGCTGTTGGCGTTGTCTCTCTGTCTTATCCCCCTCTTGTCCCCGCAATTTCCCCCTCTGTCTTCCTTTTTTTCTCTGTCTAACTTCCTCCTGCTCCGGCCCGGCTGCACCAAATAAAAATATAAATCCATTTAATAAAGTCAAATACAAATAAGGCAACAAGAGAAGTATCCCACACTTTTCTTTTGTAAAGTAAAATTGTACAGCCGATATGGGCATCTACATCAACTATATGATTTGCCTGAGTAGCTGCACAGGACAAAAAAAAAAAAAGGAGCTACTTCAAAAAACTATACCAGCCGGATTTGGCCTTGGTCAGTATTTCATCTGGCCCATTGGATCATTTAAAAATCAATGTGAGGCCTGCCTGAAGGACTAATTTTAGCAAATAAGAATAATACTTTATATTAGCTTGTTTGCCTTAGTTTTCTCATCTAAAAACACCTTAAGTATAACGACTGTGATTTGTGGCTAAATTTATATTAATAGGAACCATTGCACTGACCATTCTTACTAAAGGTGTCGGATTAAACCTTGTCTGTTCAAAATAACACATGAAAAATTCCTAATAACACAGTCAAAATTGATCATTGTAACAAAAAGGCATGCTGGGAAACACGTGCTTCTCAGATGCATGCTCAGACTTAGGGATTTTTTTATGGAAGACTTCCGGAAATTGTTGGCCCTCTGTGTGATAGTTTGACACCCCGTATGACAATACTCGGTATGTCTGCATAAATGTGTTCACCCTGCCTCAAACATGGAAGTTACGTAACGGTTTGAGTAAAACGGACCAGTGGCGGGCCGTGCGTTTCCCACCTAGGCCTTCAGTGATGTCCGACTTCAATGATTACCTCTCAAAATACCATCATTTATGTCCCCACATGACCATTGCTGGAGATATACTATACAAAAACGCATTTACGCATTACTGGGCATTGAATCACCACCAACAGTGTACAAAACGGGTTATTTTCTGGCGCATTTAAAAATCAATGAACCGGCATCAGCAATTAAAACATATCTTATGTGGTACTGTCAAAATTTAAATTGTAAAAAAACATTAAACGTGAAAAAATAAAGAAATACAATATTTGAACTCACAATTTGTAGCTCCCATTCGACGCCGTATAAGCCAGTGGTACCCCTCGTAGTCGGCTGATTCGAGTGGAAATGGCGAGCATTTCACCATTTCATCGCCGACATCGTCTCACAAGGTGTAGTTTCTCTTTAAATATCCCTTCTTGAAAATGGCTTTGCAAATATATATCTGCCACCCAATCAACGTTTTGTTCTCCTTCTTTGTGGATTAAAAAAGTGAGTACCACTGATCTCTCCGCTGGCCGGGTATGGCTACGGTGCAACTCTTCCTGCCTTTAGTAAAGTGCAACTTGTGATTGGATACTCACTTTGGAGTGACAAGTGAGGATGCAATCACAGTCTCGTTAACATCAGGCTACCTAGATAGGCTACTGTCAACAACTTGTGATCTGATTGGCTATCGCAACTATCTATCAACTCTGTGTTCTCAAATCCATCCGGGTGTGGCTCTGCTGATCTGCATAGTACCGCCGCGGCTCAAACCAGTGAGTATCCAATCACAGGATGTGTAAATGTCACGTTCAACGTGAGGCCAGCTAGAAGGTCTTACTGACAACAACTCATGATCTGATTGGCTATCGCAATTATCTATCAACCGTATGTGCCCGTTCACTTACAGTGCACAGACATTGTTGATTCTGAAGGCCCCGGGCAGATTTGGTACAGCATGGCAACATAAGCCAGCTGAATTCTGATTGGATACAAACTCTAACCCAGTGGTTCTTAACTTGGGTTCGATCGAACCCTTGGGGTTCGGTGAGTCGGGCTCAGGGGTTCGGCGGAGGTCAAGACACACCCGACTCATCGTGTAAATAAAAACTTTTCCCTATCGGCGTATTACGGATACAGCAACAGCAGAAGTCACACTGATTTGCAGGTGTGTAATGTGTTGTGAGTTTATGCACTGTGTTGGTTTTGTTCTTTGAACAAGGTGATGTTCATACACGGTTCATTTTGTGCACCAGTAAAAAAACATGGTAACACTTTAGTATGGGGAACATATTCACCATTCATTAGTTGCTTATTAACATGCAAATTAGTAACATATTGGCTCTTAACTAGTCATTATTAAGTACGTATTAATGCCTTATTCGGCATGGCCTTAATATAACCCTAACCCTCTAACCCTGGCCCTAACCCTCTAACCCTAAAACTAACCAAATAACTCTAAATGAAGTCTTTGTTACTTAGAATATGTTTCCCTAGTGTCCAAAAAACTTTAAATTAAGTCTTTGTTACTTAGAATATGTTTCCCATACTAAAGTGTTACCAAAAACATATAACTTTGTCTTGAATTTGAAAAAATAACTATATTTTATTTTTCACTAAAGAAGGGTTCGGTGAATGCGCATATGAAACTGGTGGGGTACGGTACCTCCAACAAGGTTAAGAACCACTGCTCTAACCTAAAAAACAACAGCACTGGAAAGAGCATAATATGACATAAAGAAGATATGAATACTTTTACATATTTAGGGAAAGTAAATTAGAATTTATTTTTATTTTTAATTATGATCATGATTTATGGTTATGTTAGGCCAGCAGAGAAGGCCTTGCTGGTCCTGACGGCACACCACTGAAAGGGACTAAGTTGCCATTAAGGAAGAAAGTCATTGACACTCCACTTAAATTCTAATACACATGTTCGTTTTGCAGTCGGTTAAAATCCACAACAACGCTTCAGCCTCGTAGCTCTCTCATTAGCTCTGCCCGTTAACTGATAGCCTCCCCTTCAGTCAGCTGCTCTATCGGGATGCAGGAGACTTCTCATTTCCTGCGTCCAATGACACGTGAAGGCTGGCCCAGGTGTAACAGATGCCATTCCAGCCAGAGTGTCTGCCAGTGCGGTCATCGCCATTAGCGCGCTAGAAAGCTCCAGTAAACGACTCGCCATTCCTGGAGAATTATTCGCTGATGGCTGCAGCTAGGGCGGGATCTCTTAAGGGGGGGGGAATAGAGGGTGAGGTGGGTTAGGGAAAGAATGCACATGTGGTTCAGCCTCGCCGGATTCGGTCATGGCTGTCACTTCATATGAGGCATCATCAGGCAGCTAAAGGCTTTTCCTGAAATAGATTCTACCTGGTGATGCCGACAGGGGCTCAGCTGGGGGAAAAATATCACCTAATATGATGACCACATGAACATGTTCATGTTTTTATCTGTTTGTTTGGCGGATTGGATCATTGAAACAAGACATATTGGCAATTTTAGCCTGGTCACACAGCAAGTCAGAAAATGTGGTTGTGTTAGTCACTATAGCACATGCAGCATGCTGAAGATGACCCCACAGGTATTCTTTCTACTCTTATATTCTTGGGGGTTGAGTCTGATGAACACCACACTGTGGTATGTTGTATTGGGGATGGAGTCTCTGACTGTTGAGCAATAGGAGACATACAGTCGCAATCAAAAGTTTACATACACTTGTAAAGAACATAATGTCATGGCTGTCTTGAGTTTCTAATCATTTATACAACTCTTATTTTTTGTGATAGAGTGATTTTTGTTTCATCTGACCACAGAACTTCCCTCCAGAAGGTCTTATATTTGTCCATGTGATGTCAAAAATTGAGCTGTTTGGCCAAAATACCCAGCAATATGTTTGGAGGAAAAAAGGTGAGGCCTTTAATCCCAGGAACACCAGTATTATGCGCTGGGCCTGTTTTGCTGCCAATGGAACTGGTGCTTTACAGAGAGTAAATGGGACAATGAAAAAGGAGGATTACTTCCAAATTCTTCAGGACAACCTAAAATCATCAGCCTGGAGGTTGGGTCTTGGGCGCAGTTAGGTGTTCCAACAGGATAATGACCCCAAACACAGGTCAAAAGTGGTAAAGGAATGGCTAGATCAGGCTAAAATTAAGGTTTTTAGAATGGCCTTCCCAAAGTCCTGACTTAACGTGTGAACAATGCTGAAGAAACAAGTCCATGTCAGAAAACCAACTAATTTAGCTGAACTGCACTAATTTTGTCAAGAGGAGTGGTCAAAAATTCAACCAGAAGCTTGTGGATGGCTACCAAAAGTGCCTTATTGCAGTGAAACTTGCCAAGGGACATGTAACCAAATATTAACATTGCTGTATGTATACTTTTGACCCAGCAAATTTGGTCACATTTTCAGTAAAAAAATTTATTCATAAAAGAACCAAACTTCATGAATGTTTTTTGTGACAAACAAGTATGTGCTCCAATCACTCTATCACAAAAAAATAAGTTAGGGGAAACTCAAGACAGCCATGAAATTTATGTTCTTTACAAGTGTTTGTAAACTTTTGATCGGGACTGTACATAGCCATGCAAAGCCACAAGAACCTGGTCACACACTGCTGCGGGATGGCACATAAGCCAATGTAATTGTTTTGCCCAGAGTATCATGTGACCATGTCCAAACTGATGCCATTTAGGTTGATGGTAAGGCATGAATTATTTGCATTCAGAATTCTGGAGGTAGTCTCCGATGAACACCACCTTGTGGGCTCTCATCTTGGGGATGAGATTCAATCCCCAGCTTTGGAACAATGAGAGACATTCTAATTGTTACTATTTAGAATTCAAACAAAGCCTTGGTAGCGTGAGAAAGAACCATACAAGGCCACAACAGCCAGGCCACACAGCTGTGGTATGGCAAGTCAGCCAACATGGTTGTGTGGGCTTTTCTAGCACAGACGTGATCTTACAAGTTCTCAGTTCGGTTGAGGACAAGCCTGCACTCCAAATAGCAGATGTGGGTACATGGTGACCAGGGGAGGCCCAACCTGTGGGACGTTATCTTGAGGCATGGTGTCTGGTCTCATACTGTATGAGATCGCCACTGGTTGTAGATTGTCATCTTGATATGTCTCTGCATTATGATGTTGCCTTCAGGGATGACAAGCTAGTGATGAAGCTGCCATTCTATAGCATTGCATTCCACAGCGGTGTCCCTTTAGGGTACAATGGCTTGTGACTGGCATTACTAGCAACAGTACTTTTCTATACTTAACCTCAGATTTTAAAGTTGTAGAATATTTTTCCGGCTTCTATAAAGGCTCCAAAAAGTCTGTTAGTTAGCTCTGTTGGTCTATAATGTTCCTCCGGGGACTCAAATTGACTACAGTTTTGTTCAGATGGTGGCAGGTGTCCTTCAAAAAAGGGTAAAAAGAGGTCAGTCTGCTGTATTTCTCACAAACTAAACTCTTTCCCCTCTTGTCAGGACCGTCCCAAATGTAATTTCAGGGTCAGGGCAAAGGAGTCAAAGAGCCTATCAATGAAGAGAAGGAGACCAAATTGACTTGTTGTGAACAAGTGGCATGTCCACGATGGAATTGGATCACCTGAATCTGTCCATGAAACGTTGCTTTCAATACTGGCTATCCTACGACAATGTAATTGTATGTACTGTGTCAATAAGGGCTGTCAAAAATAACGAGTTATCTCATGTTATCACTCACCAAAAGATTATTGCAATTATCATGTATATACGCAAATTAATTTTTCAAATTATTTTGACTGCATTTCACTATAATATACACCCTGACTGGACTTTGGATACAACTGTTATCAAGTTTTGAAGAAATAAATGGCATACAGTACAGGCCAAAAGTTTGGACACACCTTCTCATTTCAATGTGTTTTCTTTATTTTCATGACTTTTTACATTGTAGATTGTCACTGAAAGCATCAAAACTATGACACCTGTAAGGTGAAAACCCTTTCAGGTGACTACCTCTTGAAGCTCATCGAAAGAATGCCAAGAGCGTGCAAAACAGTAATCCGAGCAAAGGGTGGCTATTTTGAAGAAACTAGAATATAAAAAACATGTTTTCAGTTATTCACCTTTTTTTGTTAAGTACATAACTCCACATGTGTTCATTCATAGTTTTGATGCCTTCAGTGACAATCTACAATGTAAATAGTCATGAAAATAAAGAAAACGCATTGAATGAGAAGGTGTGTCCAAACTTTTGACCTGTACTGTAAATTAAAGTACACCATTTAGATAAATGATCCTGGACTACATTCTGACAATAAAATTGCATTTGTGTTCTGATTTTGGGGTCTTTTTCAAGTATGCGTGTGATTTCAAGTAACCTGTGATTAATCATGACTAATCCAAATGAAGAAGTGTGATAAATATGATTTGGATTAATCGTGATTTACCATAGTTTATTATTTGCTTGCATGATCGACTTTAACTTAAAAAAGACCTTGATATTTGAACACAAATGCAATGTTATTGTCAGAATGTCACGAATATTTTTTAAATGTTTCCCTTGAATGCTAGTCATTTGTTTCCTAGAAACTTGCTCACAGTTTTATTTAAAGTACCGTTTGATATTATTGAAAGTGAGATTTACCAGTCAGTCCTCTCACTCATCTTTGCACGGATGTATGTATTCCCCTTGTCACTGACCATAGAATAACCCGTCAGAGAACCATCCAACAGTTTAGGTTCAGAAGCCTGTACAGTCTAAATAAACTGTGTGATCAATCTGCGTAAACCAGAGGTGTCAAACTCAAGGCCCGGGGGCCAGATCTGGCCCGCAAACACCTGGAAATGATACGTGTCAATAAAGTACTTAATATTTTCTCACTAAAGGTAAATGATTTTTTAAAATTTTGACAGAAAAAAAAAATGTACTGCTTGAAATTGCAGGCCTTTTAAACTGTGATAGTATCCAATATTGCAACAAATATTACAGTATATTATCATACTTTCCAAAAATGTTTTGTCTATATAAAAATAAATACTTAATTATCTGCTTGACTTGTGACTTTACAGCAAACTACCCATTAAATTAATAAAAATGACAATACATTTTATGGTGTTCTTTACAGCATATAGTAAATTGAAAAAAAAATACAATTTTTTTGCGTTAAAATTCGGTTGACTGAGCTGTCATATTTTTACTGTAAAATTGTGTTTTTAACGGGGTATTACTGTAAATGGAAAAACGGTACATTTGTTTTTTTTTATCATACAAAAACTGGCAGCTCAGTTGCCAGACTAAAAAAATAACTTGTACTGTTTTTTCATTAACAATATAATGCTGTAAAATCCAATGTAAATTTAACACAAAAATTTGTAAAACCCCCCCCACAAAAAAAAAACCCAGTGGTACTGTTTTTCCATTTACCCTAAAATGTAGCTCCAAAACTTGTATTTACCTTTCAACGTTACCTTTCAGCAGATGTGTAAGATACCCATGTCTTGGGCACTAACACACCCCCATACCTTCATAGATGCTTGCTTTTGAACTTTGCGCCTATAACAATCCTGATGGTTGTTTTCCTCTTTGGTCCGGAGGACACAACGTGAAATGTGGACTTGTCCGACCACAGAACACTTTTCCACTTTGCATCGGTCCGTATTAGATGAGCTCGGGCCCAGCGAAGCCAGCGGCGTTTCTGGGTGTTGTTGATAAATGGCTTTTGCTTTGTATAGTAGAGTTTTAACTTGCACTTACAGATGTAGCGACCAACTGTAGTTACTGACAGTGGTTTTCTGAATTGTTCCTGAGCCCATGTGGTGATATCCTTTACACACTGATGTCGCTATTTCATGCAGTACCGCTTAAGGGATCGAAAGTCATGGGCTTTCAATGTTGGTTTTCAGGCTTGCCGCTTTACTGTAAAATCTTGTTTTTAACGGGGTATTACTGTAAATGGAAAAACTGTACATTTGTTTTTACTGGCAGCTCAGTTGCCAGAATAAAAAAAGAACTTGTACTGTTTTTCCATTGACAATATAATGTTGTAAAAACCAATGTAAATTCAACACAAAAATTCTGGCAACTAAGCTGCCAGCTTTTTCTGTAAACCCCCCCCCCCAAAAACAGTGGTACTGTTTTTCCTTTTACCCTAAAATGTTGTAAAAAAAAAATTAAAAACATATTTTACAGTAACATTTTGTAAATGTAAAGTTTTACTGTAAAATCGACAGTCTACTTAAAACAATGTATATAATTAATAATGAAAGCCAGAGGCATAATAGTACATTATTCTCTGTTACAAGCGGCCCTCTGATGGCAGCCATAACTGCGATGTGGCCCTCAATGAAAACTAGTTCGACATCCCTGGCGTGAACACATGAATAATGCAATGATTCGTTGTGATTAATCGCATGAATTAAATTGTGATGTTTTATGATTGGACCTACTCAGAAATGCAAGGCAAATGGCTTCTATACGACAGGTGTGCTGGTCTTTTCTACATATTAAGTTGCTCCCAAGTTTTGAAGTAAACCATCATGCTGGTCTGATGTTCTTCACATGCTGGATTTGGCTTGCAGTCATCTAGTTGCACAAACTAAACCTTAAAGTCTCCTTTTTCAGATGTGACCATAAATTAGAAAAAAAAAGGGCTGACGTAAGAAGGCTGCAACTTCCACTTCCAATCAAAGTAATCTCTCCTCAGCAACTTGAGTGAAACTTTTTCTTTTTTTTTTTTTAGCCACTACCACTCCTTCCAACTATCCACTTTTATTGCGGGTGATAATTGGGACCATAAACCGGGTCTGAGCCTCATTCAATAATGATTCCCTCTTCTGAATACCTGCTGGCCTTTAGCGGAATATTACTTATTAAGCACTCCAAAAAAAAAAAAGAAAAACTAGCAGAAATATTATACATAAGGTCAAGCGTAGAGAATCTTTTTGAGAGATTTTATGAGCTCAACATCCCGCTGCAGTTGCACATTGCATGCTTAGACACTGGACGTCATGGGGAAAGACATGCAAGTCTGCCATTGTACACAATAATAATGATGAGGGTGCAGCAGTCAGCAATGTGATATATTACATCAACTTTAAACTCAGCGATGCATTATTTATCCACTTGTTTGACTGACATTTATTGGGAGGTTCACTTGAAACATTTTTTTTTTTTAATGGAAAATGGCGGAGACATGATGACAGATTTGACCCGTTTTTGATCATCTGATAGTACGCTGATTGCAGTCTAGACTCAAAAGCAGCAGCAGCAGCTTTCTTTCCGTCTTTGAAAAAAACCTGTCGAGAAACTCTCAAAGGACCAGTGACGATTTCTGCATGTTATCATAGTATTGTTGTTTCTTCCTTCCAAAAATCTATATTTTAGCGCAAACAAACACATGGATAATAAAAAAAATGTGTGCAATTATCATGCAAAAGCATTATGTTTAGGGCAGTAAATGAGCTCACACAACTTTTGTACACATACCACGAGTGCTACGCCAAATATTTGATTCATTTTTCAAGTACAGTATTTTATTTTCCTTTATTCAAACACAGTGTTACTGTTCAAACTGTGTGTAATGTTACAGTGTCCATAAATATTAAGTATACTTGTTAAATAAAACATCTGCCCTGTTTTTAATGAATACTTATGCCTACTACGCGACTGTATTTTAATACTGGCTATTGCGATGCTACTTGGAGAGCCAAGTGTTTTTTGTTCAAGTGTCTCTTGAACGCATTATAATTAAATTATCCCCTCAACTCCCACCAAAATGGATTAACTCGCTGGAATAAAAAAGACAATATAACATACATCCATAAACGTAGACGCATGTGAGAAAGTGCAATATATTTATCTGTACAGTAATCTATTTATTTATTTATATATATTTATATATATTTATTTATTTTATATATATATATTTATATATTATTTACATATATTTATTTATTTATATATGCACCTTATTGCTTTTTTATCCTGCACTACCATGAGCTTATATAACGAAATTTCGTTCTTATCTGTGCTGTAAAGTTCAAATTTGAATGACAATAAAAAGGAAGTCTAAGTCTAAGTCTAAGTCTTAAGTCTACAACATGACAGAAGTGCTCTGCTGTTTTCATGAAACTACTGCTAGTCAAAGATCCTTGATGTGACAGGAGCGCTCTGCTGTTTTAAGGATATACAACTCATCATTATCATCTAATTTTGGTGTTTTTATGAATTTAAAGGAAAAAAAACAAAACTTTAGTTATAGAGTGTCTATTTTTCTAAGAATCTGCACAGACTACTTTAAGGTGCAACATGTAGCATGAATACAAATTAACATGGAATGTATTAGGTATGAGACTAAGTTAGGACTTTGTGTGGCATCCCATCAGAATTCTAGCATGCAGTGTTTCGCGAGTCGTTTGGACCAGCCTGGACACTCTTGTTGCTGCATGATTTGTATTTACAAAACCCAAAACCAGTGAAGTTGGCACCTTGTGTAATTCGTAAATAAAAACAGGATACAATGATTTGCAAATCCTTTTCAACTTATATTCAATTGAATAGACTGCAAAGACAAGATATTTAATGTTTGAACTGATTTTTTTGGCATAGGGGCATTTTCACCACTGTGTTACATGGCCTTTCCATTTAACAACACTCAGTAAACGTTTGGGAACTGAGGAGAACATGTTTGAAGCTTTTCAGGTGGAATTCTTTCCCATTCTTGCTTGATGTACAGCTTAAGTTGTTCAACAGTCCGGGGTCTCCGTTGTCGTATTTTACGCTTCTTGATGTACCACACATTTTCAATGGGAGACAGGTCTGGACTACAGGCAGGCCAGTTTAGTACCCGCACTCTTTTACTATGAAGCCACGCTGTTGTAACACGTGGCCTGGCATTGTCTTGCTGAAATAAACAGGGGCGTCCATGGTAACGTTGCTTGGATGGCAACATATGTTGCTCCAATACCTGTATGTACCTTTCAGCATTAATGGCGCCTTAACAGATGTGTAACTTACCAATGACTTGGGCACTAATACACCCCCATACCATCACAAATTCTGTCTTTTGAACTTTGCGCCTATACAAATCCGGATGGTTCTTTTCCTCTTTGTTCCGGAGAAACACGACGTCCACAGTTTCCAAAAACAATTTGAAATGTGGACTTGTCAGACCCCAGAGCACTTTACCACTTTGAATCAGTGCATATTAGATGAGCTCGGGTCCAGCGAAGCCGGCGGCTTTCGCTTTGTATAGTAGAGTATTAACTTGCCTAGATGTAGTGACAAACTGTCGTTGCTGACAGTGGTTTTCTGAAGTGTTCCTGAGCCCATGTGGTGATATCCTTTACACACCGATGTCGCTTTTTGATGCAGTACCGCCTGAGGGATCTAAGGTCACAGGCTTTCAATGTTGGTTTTCAGGCTTGCCGCTTATGTTCAGTGATTTCTCCAGATTCTCTGAACATTTTGATGATATCACGGACCGTAGAAGGAGAAATCCCAAAATTCTTTGCAATAGCTCGTTGAGAAATGTTATTCTTAAACCTTTCGACAATTTGCTCACGCATTTGTTCACAAAGTGGTGACCCTCGCCCCATCCTTGTTTGTGAATGACTGAGCATTTCATGGAAGCTGCTTTTATACCCAATCATGGCACCCACCCGTTCCCAATTAGCCTGTTCACCTGTGGGAAGTTCCATATAAGTGTCTGATGAGCATTCCTCAACTTTGTCAGTCTTTTTTGCCACCTGTGCCAGCTTTTTTGAAACATGTTGCAGCCATCAAATTCCAAATGAGCTAATATTTGCAAAAAAATAACAAAGTCTACTAGTTCGAACGTTAAGTATCTTGTCTTTGCAGTCTATTCAATTGAATATAAGTTGAAAAGGATTTGCAAATCATTGTATTGTTTTTATTTACGATTTACACAACGTGCCAACTTCACTGGTTTGGGGTTTTGTACAACTGTGTCTTTCACACCTGTAGGGCAGGCTCTGGAGAACAAAAAAAAAAAAGCCAACCAGAATTATCCCGTATTGCGGCTTTAAAGATTGCTATTATGTCATCATGGCTTTGAATGAGATTAGAGCCAGGCAATAGGATTGTCAGTCTTTGTGATAACGTCTATAACAAAACCCTTCTATTCTATCCCATTATCTCTGCCATCCCTGTAGCGTCGCATCACTTTATCACATTGTTTAAAGGGTGTTGTTGCCTTGCAATTAAAAGTGTCCTCTCAGGTGTACAGGTCCTTCTTTGTAGTGGCTGCCACCATCAAAAAGGGGAAAGTCGCTCCTGGAAAAAAAAAATGTCACAGATGACTTCCCAGGGGAGCGGGAAGAACAATCCGTCCGATCGAATGTCACGCAAATACACAGCCTGGACGTAGGGCGAGCCTGTGATTGCTGTTGGTATAGCCTGGTTATTGACCCACGGTCTCTGTGTGTGTGTGTGTGTGTGTGTGTGTGTGTGTGTGTGTGTGTGTGTGTGTGTGTGTGTGTGTGTGTGTGTGTGTGTGTGTGTGTGTGTGTGTGTGTGTGTGTGTAAGGTCTGTTATCTGAGACGCGATTGGAAGGCCATCGCGCGCTGAGCTGACCCTATCTCCGAGGCTCGGATGGCTGCCTGGAGAGATCAGAGAGACAGCCAAGCCCACTGACTCCTACTGTGATGGAGGATGGATATGTGCGTGCGCGTGCGCGTGTGCGTGTGCTTGGCGACACAAGATGACATAGCCCACAGCCGCGCTGCATCAGACTGGTCCATGAGTTCATTTTTTTTTTTTTTTTTTTAAATTTATTTATTTATTTGTTTTATTTTATTTTATTTATTAATTATTATTTTTTTTTTTTTTTTGTATTTTTTATTTATTATTATTTGTTTGGTCCTGTCCAGCTTCTCAGGCAAATCATATAGTTGATGTAGATGCCCATATCGGCTGTACAAATTTACTTTACAAAAGAGAAGTGTGGGATACGTCTCTTGTTGCCTTACTTGTATTTGACTTTATTAAATGGATTTATATTATTATTTGGTGCAGCCGGCCCGCAGCAGGAGGGGATAGAAAGAGAAAAAAAAAAGGAAGACAAAGGGGGGGAATTGTGGGGAAAAGAGGGGGATAAGACAGAGAGACAAAAACAATAAGAGCAAACACAACAACAACAATAGAACAACATCAGCAAATAGTATATGTACAAATATGATGGTAAAAGTGATAGCAAAGAAGCAGTTAGTGAAATAAAAAACACAGAAATGACAATGACCATTATTACACTACAAATGGAGCAATACGAATACCAATAGAAATAGCGCTATTGATAATGAATAATAACAATAATGTACCTCTATTATCAACAATACAATTGTTCAAATGCACCAATACATCTATGTAATGATAACTTGAAATACAAAAGAAAGCAGATGAATGGAGGGGAAGAAAGAGAAGCCAGCTATATCAACCTTGTAGATTGTTATAGTAACAATAGGTTAAGCTTTGTCAGTGAGTTCAGTTTTAAACCTCATAGCACCTAACATTTTTGCAGCAGATTACTAAAAACACTGTCTTATTAAAGGATCTTTGAGTTGTCCTTGAAAACAGCACAACACTCCCATCATATATGGAGGTTAGCTGACGTCTTTGCTCTAGGTCCCTAAAAGCAGCAATGCTCATGTTATGTACAAGATAGTGTTGAGAAAATTATAACTGGGGATCTGAACACAGATATTCAACGCAAAGATGCGCCTGTCTTCAGATCCTTCAGCAAGTTTTGTAATATGCACGGTCTTTCCCAGCTAATAGCGCTACCTACAAGGGTGTGTGATTCCACCCAATCAACCATAGATCTCATTCTCACTTCAGACCGGCCTAAAATAAAAAATAGTGGGGTCATGATCTGTGGTCTTAGCGACCACTATCTAACCTTCTGCACCCGCAAAATAGCTAAACCTAAAGCCAATGGCCACATAACAGCCCAATCCAGATCCCTCAAAAAATACTCCAATGACAATTTCAATTTAAAATTAGATGAGTGGGACGGGTCCCCTGTGCTCGCGAGCAACCTGGTCGATGTTGCTTGGGATCGCTTCAAAATGGCGTTCCTAAAGATACTAAATGACCTGGCTCCTGTGAAAACAGTCAGGATCAAAGCCCGCTCGGAACCATGGATGAATCCGGACCTATTAGCTGCCATAAAAGACAGAGACAGGAAATACTCTGAATACCAAAAATGTAAAACAGAAGTAGATAAACAACCCAATAATATCAACTTCAAATGACTCCTTTCAACTCTCAAAAAGCAATGCAATAAATTAAGAAATAAGTCAACCAACCTGACTAAATCCTTAAAAAAAAATTACATTAACGACAAAATAGAGGAAAACACAAATAAGCCACGTGAGCTCTGGAAAATTCTCAACAACCAGCTTCCTGGTTGCTGCCAGAAACTTAAAACAAGACTCACCAACATCAGCATCAAGGAGGGTGACTCCCTCATTACAGACAAAATGGAGGTAGCTAGCAGACTTAACATATTTTTCACCAGCATAGCCGCAACCCTTGTCAACAAGCTGTCCCACCACTCTGGTCGCTTTGGTGTAGAACACATTAAAGCCTTCTACAGAAAGCTAGGAGTATCCAACGATGATTTCAAATTAGAAATGGTCACACCTGATGAGGTGTTTAAAAAATTGAGCGTGCTCCACCCTAACAAGGCCACCGGCCTTGATAATATTCCCTCCAGATTCCTCAGGGACTCTTCCTCCATCATTGCCCCGATCCTCACGCACATAATAAACCTATCAATTACACAAGGCCAAGTACCAAAAGATTTTAAGATTGCAAGAGTAACTCCCCTCTTTAAAAAAGGAAGCAGATTGGAACCTGGCAACTACCGACCTGTTTCTATTCTCAGTTCCATTTAGAAAGTAATGGAAAAAATTGTTTATGAACAGGTCGATAGTTACCTTGCCACTAATAAACTCATGTACAAATTCCAATCCGGCTTCAGAACTAACCACTCCACTGACACATGCCTTCTCTATCTGACCGACCACATCAAACATGAGGTGGACGCGGGCAAATACTGCGGCATGGTCATGCTGGACCTTCAGAAGGCCTTTGACACCGTTAACTACGCTATACTGTTGGATAGGCTCAGAGCAATCGGATTTAACAAAACCTCATGGAGCTGGATGCAATCTTACTTGGAGGGGAGGGAGCAGGGGGTAGAGGTGAACGGCACCGTGTCCCCCCCCTCTCGGTGAGCTGTGGAGTCCCCCAAGGCAGTATATTGGGACCTTTACTGTTCTTAATATACATAAACAACATGTCATTGGCATGTGACTGTGAATTGTTTTTGTTTGCGGATGACTCTGCCTTGCTGGTATCCGGCAAGGACAAGTCACAGGTGGAGAAAATCCTCAGTGCTGAGCTCTGTAGAACTTGCACCTGGCTCGCTGACAACAAGCTATCCATACACTTGGGTAAAACAGAATCCATCCTGTTTGGGTCCCACATCAACCTCAAGAAAGTCAATGACTTCACCATAAAAGTGGGTGACATTGTTATCACCAGGAAAGATGAGGTCACCTACCTAGGTTCCATTCTAGAGGCTAACCTTTCCTGTGATAAAATGGCAACCAAGGTAATCAAAAAGGTTAACCAACGAACGAGATTTCTCTACAGAATCTCCTCTCTGGTCAACAAAAGCACCTTGAGGATTCTGGCGGGAACTCTCGTTCAACCCTTTTTCGATTACGCATGCACCTCCTGGTACCCTAGCACCTCCAAAACCCTCAAATCTAAACTCCAAACATCTCAGAACAAGCTAGTCAGGTTACTTCTAGACCTCCACCCCAGATCCCACCTCACTCCTACCCACTTCTCTAAAGTGGGCTGGCTCAAGGTGGAGGACAGAGTTAAACAACTAGCACTGAGCCTAGTCTATAAAACCCGCTACACCTCCCTGATACCGAAGTACATGTCAAACTACTTCCTTAACGTAAATGACCGCCATAACCACAATACCAGGGGGAGCTCCACTAACCACGTTAAACCCAAATTCCGAACTAACAAAGGTCTTAACTCATTCTCTTTCTATGCTACATCAATCTGGAATGCGCTCCCAACAGGTATAAAAGAAAGGGCATCTCTATTCTCCTTCAAAACCGCAATAAAAGTTCACCTCCAGGCAGCTACAACCCTAAACTAACACCCTCCCCGGATTGCTAACAATCAAATGTAAACAATCAAATGCAGATACTTTTTCTTATGCCTTCTGATCTCTCTCTCTCTCTCTCTCTCTCTCTCTCTCTCTCTCTCTCTCTCTCTCTCTCTATGTCCACTACTTGATGTCCATATCCTAACCTCCCCCCCCTCCACACCCCTGATTGTAAATAATGTAAATAATGCATTGTGATTATCTTGTGTGATGACGGTATTATGATGATAGTATATATGATAGTATATATCTGTATCATGAATCAATTTAAGTGGACCCCGACTTAAACAAATTGAAAAACTTATTCGGGTGTTACCATTTAGTGGTCAATTGTACGGAATATGTACTTCACTGTGCAACCTACTAATAAAAGTCTCAATCAATCAATCAATCAATCAGTCCCAATACCAATATTTTGGTACCGGTACCAAAATGTATTTCGATAATTTTCGGTACTTTTCGATACTTTTCTAGATAAAAGGGGACTACAAAAAATGTCATTATTGTCTTTATTTGAACAAAAAATATTAGGGTAGATCAAACATATGTTTCTAATTGCAATTGTGTCCTTAGATAAAATAGTAAACATACTAGACAACTTGTCTTTTAGTAGTAA